>NC_133786.1:19929230-20020845 GCF_003597395.2 Chelonoidis abingdonii | reverse complement strand
GGGGGAGACTGCGGGAACTATAGGATAGCTACGGAATAGCTACCCACAATGCAACGCTTCAGAAATTGACGCTAGCCTCGGACCATGGACGCACAACACCGAATTACTGTGCCTAGTGTGGCCGCATGAAACCGAATTTATAATATCAGTTTTATTAAACCAATTTTAGCTAATTTGATATTATCGCGTAGTGTAGACGTGGCCTTAGAGTGGCCACCTGCTGTCACTGCTGCTCCAAGGGCAACATACTCTGCATTACCCTGACTGGCCACCGGGTGTCACAGCTGCCCCAAGAGAAACACCTTCTGTGCAATACCCATATAGGCCACCAGGTGTCACTGCTATGCCAAGGGAAACATGTTCTGTGCATTACCTAGACTGGCCACTGGATGTCACTGCTGCTCCAAGGGCGACATACTCTGCATTACCCTGACTGGCCACTGGGTGTCACTGCTGCCCCAAGAGAAACACCTTCTGTGCAATACCCATATAGGCCACCAGGTGTCACTGCTATGCCAAGGGAAACATGCTCTGTGCATTACCTCGACTGGCCACTGGGTGTCACTGCTGCTCCAAGGGTGACATAGTCTGCATTACCCTGACTGGCCACTGGGTGTCACTGCTGCTTCACGGGAAATGCCATCTGCGTAATACCCAGACTGACCACCAGGTGTCACTGCTGCACCAAGGGAAACATGCTTTGTGCATTACTCTAACTGGCCACCAGATGTCACTGCTGCGTCATGGGCGATACACTATGTGCATTACCTCGACTGGCCATCGGACGTCACTGCTGCCCCAGGCGAAACACCGTCTGAGCAATACCACTACTGGCCACCAGGTGTCACTGCTGTGCCAAGGGAAACATGCTCTGTGCATTACCTCGACTGGCCACCGGGTGTCACTGCTGCTTCATGGGAAACGCCGTCTGCGTAATACCCAGACTGACCACCAGGTGTCACTGCTGCGCCAAGGGAAACATGCTTTGTGCATTACTCTAACTGGCCACCGGATGTCACGGCTGCGTCATGGGCGATACACTATGTGCATTACCTCGACTGGCCACCGGGTGACACTGCTGCTCCAAGAGAAACACCTTCTGTGCAATACCCCGACTGGCCACCGGGTGTCACTGCTGTGCCAAGGGAAACATGCTCTGTGCGTTACCTAGACTGGCCACCGGGTGTCACTGCTGCTTCATGAGCGATACGCTCTATCCATTTCCCTGACTGGCCACTAAGTGACACTTCTGGGCCAAGGGAAACATGCTCTGTGTATTACCTCGACTGCCTACCAGGTGTCACTGCTGTGCTAAGGGAAACATGTGCTGTGCATAACCCTGACTGGCCACTGGGTATCACTGCTGCTTCACGGGAAACACCATCTGCGTAATACCCCGACTGACTACCAGGTGTCACTGTTGCGCCAAGGGAAACATGCTTTGTGCATTACTCTAACTGGCCATCTGGTGTCACTGCTGCGTCATGGGAGATACACTCCGTGCATTTCCCTGACTGGCCACTGGGTGTCACTGCTGCCCCAAGAGAAACACCTTCTGTGCAATAACCCTACTGGCCACCAGGTGTCACTGCTGTGCTAAGGGAAACATGCGCTGTGCATTACCCTGACTGGCCACTGGGTATCACTGCTGCTTCACGGGAAACACCGTCTGCATAATTCCCCGACTGACTACCAGGCGTCACTGTTGCGCCAAGGAAAACATGCTTTGTGCATTACTCTAACTGGCCACCGGGTGTCACTGCTACATCATGGGAGATACATTCTGTGCATTACCTCGATTGGCCACCGGGTGTCACTGCTGCGCCAAGGGACACACCTTCTGTGCAATACCCCGACTGGCCACCGGATGACACTGCTGCTTCATGGATGATACGCTCTGTGCATTTCCGTGACTGGCCACTAGGTGGCACTTCTGTGCCAAGGGAAATGTGCTGTGTGCATTTGCCTGACTGGCCACCGGGTGTCAGTGCTGCTCCAAGGGTGACATACTCCGCTTTACCCTGATTGGTCACCCAGTGTCACTGCTTTGCCAATTGAAACATTCTCTGTGCATTACCTCGACTGGCCACTAGATGGCACTTCCGTGCCAAGGGGAACACCTTCTGGGCAATACCCCGACTGACCACCAGGTGTCACTCAGGCGGCGGGTTCAAGGTGCCCCACAGGAACCCAAACAGACCCACTCTGCCCCAGGCTCCTGGGCCCACCGCCCAGGGTTGATACTCCCTGAGGGCTCTGCCAGAGCCAGGTTCCCCTGCCCAGGCAGCTCTTGGGGGCTGCAAGCAGTTGAAGGGAGGCAGGAAGCTGAGGGGCAGCCACAGCCCCAGAGCCAAGAGCAGCAGCAGAAGGAGATGGGAGCAGCTGAGCTGCTCATCCCATGGCACCAGCCAGTGCATCAGTCACCCCACCCCCCACTGGCCAGCTCCAGCCGCCACCCGGCCAGGAGGAGGGCAATGCAGGGGACGGGGCAGGAGGCAGGGCTGGCACTTAAGAGGAGCAGGGAGCAGAGTGATAGAGGTGGGTGGGGCCTTATGGCAAGGGGGGCACCGGTGGCTCCAGGCACCAGAGCACCAAGCGCGTGCCTGGGGCAGAAGCCGCGGGGGGCGCCCTGCTGGTCCTTGCGAGGGCGGCAGTCAGGCAGCCTTCGGCGGCTTGCCTGCAGGAGGTCTGCCAGTCCCGCGGATTCAGCGGCAACTCGGCGGCAGGTATGCCGAAGCCACAGGACCGGCAGACCTCCCGCAGGCAAGCCGCTGAAGGCAGCCTGCCTGCCGTGCTTGGGGCAGCAAAAAAAGCTAGAGCCGCCCCTGCAAAAGGGGGGGGTGCTAGCCCCCAATTTTCTGTCTAGCCTACCTCAGCCACCTCACTGCGAAGAGGCTGGTGCCACCCATGGAGGGGAGAAATGGGGGTTTAAGGTTGGGATTACAGGGTCAGGGTCTAGGGGTTGGATTAGGGTGAGGGTAAACAGGAGTTAGGTTTAGGGTGTGGATTAGGTTTGGAAAGGTCAGGGGTTGAGAGGAAGAATTGGATTGGGGAGGGGAGGGGTTAGGGTTCTGGAAGGTAGGGTTAAGGGTTAGAGGGTTGTGTTTAAAGCAAGGGTTAGGATAAACTTTAGGGATTAGGTTGGGTAAGAGTTTGGGTTCAAAGGTGGGTTAAGGGTTAGGGTTATGGTCAGGGTGGGGGTTATGATATAATAGGGTGATGGTCAGGGATCAGGGTTAGTTGAAGGGTTCGTGTGCAGGGGTCAGGGTTGGGTTGCCTAGAATGAAGGGAGGGGTCAGAGTTTAGGGTTGGGTTGTAGTGAGGGACAGGGTCAAAGGTTGGGGGAGGAGTTGGGTTGGAGTACTGGGGAGCAGGAGTTAGGGTTTGGGATTAGGGTTAGCAGCTGAGGGCTCAGGGTTTGTCATTTTTGCTGTTCTAATTGCTTGACGACCATTCTGTATCATAATTTCCTGTAAATGTCGTTTAATTCCTTTTTTTGACTTTTCAAAAACATTAGTTTCATTATTATTATAACACCACTTATGTTTTTATTGCGACATAGTACATTATAGGTTTTAACACTCATGGTTTTTTTTATGTCAGGCTATTATTTATGACAATATCACTTGAATGCTGCCTGATTTTCTTGGTTGCCTCAGCCCTGGTCCAGAAATAGCAGTTTGTGATGGATGGTATCTGCCCTGTCACAGTTTCCTACCCCATGAAATCTCTATATTAAATTTGGATCTCAATAACACAAATGTTTTCTAACTCAGAAAAATGTATTCAGTTATAAAACTCATTTCATGAGTGTCCCATTTTCAAATAGAGATTTCCCAGAAGTAGCACATTGTGACAAGACCTACCCCATCTGTCACAAATCACTACTCTTAGACCCAAGGCTGGTGAATTGGGGGGGTGGTGAATTGCATCAGGACAGCAAAAACTTGCTACGTCGATGTCAGACACTGCAGAGGAGATACTGGGATGTTTTCCCCCACCATATATCAGGCTCTCCACATTAGGGACAGTGGCTGCCAGGCCAGCTGGGGGCTGGTCTTGGTCTCTGTTGTGAGCAGGCTACTCTGGGAGCAGGATAGCGTGAGATCTGGGGCAGGTTGTTCAGCAGCCAGGAGCCCACATGCTTGTTCGTCCTTGAGCAGCTCAGGAGTACAGAGCACCTGCTGTAGCCACGGCTGTAGTGCTGCTCTGGGGCCAGGCTCTGCTTGGTGCTGGCTGCAAGAGATGTGGCAGCATCAGAAACAGCACATAGGGGGCAGGAGCTGCTGTGGCAATCAGCCACCAGCCAAACCCACAAACCTGTCAGCCTGCAGCATCACGATCTGTCCTCCATATGCCACATACACCTCTACATCCCTCCTCTGTATACCAGAGACAGTCATCTACCCATCTCCAGACATCTCTGTTTCTCTCTGATTTCCCATGCAGTGCCCAACACAATGAGACTCAGACCTGAGTGAGGCATTTGGATACTACAGTACTGGAGCTGCAGGGTGACAGTGCGTCTCTGGGCATCTCTAGTCTCAGCCCCTTTTCTCTTGAGTCCGAAGCTATGACTCTTGAGTTCACACCTCTTGGGCCGAGACCCCATAGCCCTGAAGATACTCAACAAGCCACTTGTGCTCTGTGATCCCGTTACAGCAACAAGAATCTCCCCAAAGTCCTTATGAAGATGGGGGAGGAGTGACACCTTGAGCCTAGCAGGCAGCATGAACTCTCCTCAGCATGGCCTGGACCATCCCTGGGGCAGACAGATCCTATATGACCCATACGAGACCACAGGGGGCAAGAAAGTGCATCCCACTGAGCCTGATAGGAGGCATGGGCCCGCCTTCTGGGTTGCATTGGGGCAGACAGACCCTCCCCCCAGATGGTTCCTCTCCAGCCTATGGAAGACTACAGCAGGCCAGGGGGTCATTATCCACGGGGCTGCTCTGTTGCAGGCTCTCCTGTGCTACATCGTGATCTCCAGCACGTCCCTGCGCTGCAGCTTGGATTGCTTTAAGGAATGCACAGAGGCACCATTAATGAGTGATGGCAGGTACAAGGATTTGGGGACTTAAGGTGTTTGGGTGTCACAGGTGGGACAGTGCCTTGTGTGTCCATCCATCCCCCTCCCTCCCCTGGGGCAGTGACCCCTCATTCCTATTTCACACTTTAAGAAAAGCGCCAATGCCGCTGTTTGTCATGGGGTAACTTTATTTATTGGCATACTTCTTCAGAAGTTTACAACCCCCACCTTGCCCAGCACCTACCCAATCTGGTGCAGTCTCACTGATGACAGCAAACACTCCAGAACAGGGGTGGGCAAACATTTGACTTGAGGGCCACATCTAGGTGGGGAAATTGAATGCAGGGTGTGAACCAGGGAAAGTGCCCTGGCCCCGTCTGCCGAGCCTGGCCTCATGCCACTGCCGGAAATGGCCAACACCATGTCGCTGTGGCCTCTGGAGGAGGAGGTGGTGGACAGAGGGCTCCTTGCACTGCCCTCACCTGCAGGCTGCTCCCCTGATGCTCCCATGGGCCATGG
Source organism: Chelonoidis abingdonii (assembly GCF_003597395.2). Classification (NCBI taxonomy): domain Eukaryota; kingdom Metazoa; phylum Chordata; order Testudines; family Testudinidae; genus Chelonoidis; species Chelonoidis abingdonii. Next base: position 20,015,294 of record NC_133786.1, on the reverse strand, counting down.
TTCCCCATTCCTGGCCAATGGGAGCTGTGAGGGGAGATGCCTGCAGGCAAGGGCAGTGTACAGAGCCCTCTGTCCCCTCTCCCCAAGGCAGCAAGGACGTGGTGCCAGCTACTTCTGGGAGTGGCACAGAGCCTGCCACACCCCAGGGCTGGCAATCCCGCAGGCCAGATCCATCCCACAGGCCGTAGTTTGCCCATCCCTGCTCTGTAGAGCACTCAAGTTTCCCCCTAGCCAGGGTATTATCAGTCCTCAAAGAGGCCACCCCTAGCATGCCACTTCCACAGTTGCTTGTAAGGGAACCTGGACCAGACTTCTACACTGGGCTCCAGCCCAGGCACCCTCAACACATCATCTCAGGTCTTTAATCTCCCACCCCTTACTGCTCCTTCCCCAGACTGCTTCCTACATGGCCTATTACAGGTCCCGCTGCCGTGTGCTCCTCTCTGACCTTCTCCTGATGGCAGCACAGCCTGACCCCTTCTGGCCTCGCAAGGGCAATGCCCCGGAAAGGGGAAGTCCTGGCTGGCAGGGCTCTGCAATGACCAACAGGCTAATGGGAGATAGAGGCCAACAGTCATTGAGTACGCTGCTTAATTCTGACAAGTCCCTCTCACGTTTCTGGGTTTCTGCTGCACATGCTTATTTTAGCAAAACCTGGCCCTAGCGTCTAGCTTATAAATTGTACTTTTCTGTCTTTAAGGAGCATGGAATATTTAAGATAGCTTTAATTCTAAAATATTTAAAAAAAGGGATCACGTTTGATTGTGCAATGATAACTTAAAAAAATAGCCTCCAGGTCAGTTCTATTCACGTCAACACATTTCTTTCAAAAATCTGGAAAAAAGAGAGTTTCCTGTTTGTGTTCTATTCAGATCTTAGCCCGACAAACTGAAGCACAGGGTTCAATCTGAATTGATTTAGTAGCAATGATAAAATGATTTTTTGCATAATCTGCATGCTCTCGCATGCCTAAGAATGGTATTCTCTTATTTCCCTTTCTTCCTCAGAAAACTATACCAAACCAACCACACATTCCCTTTCTAACCACATCTCTGTCAGACACCCTAATCACCTACCCACTCTATTAACCTTTCCTATATGCACCACTACTTAGTGTCCGTCCCCTAAACAGGCCCCTGGTGTGTTACTCCAGTCACCTTGCCACATGATTCTCCCTCCAAACATAAACACAGCCCCTGTATGTGCCCTTCACTATACACCATTTGCTCATTCATATTCCTTGAAACTACACCTCTGCACATCCAGAGTCTCCCACGTGCATTCCCCCCCAAAACTACATGCTTCCTTCTCCTCATTTCCGATGTTAGTGAACTACTGGGACAAGAATATGTACGGTTGGTGTTAGGGATGCCAACTCTAAACTTCTCCCTGTCTGCTCCCCCAAAAGAAAGTCCCTATTGAGTATATTTGCAAATTTCTCCCCCTTACAAGTCTCTGTCAGCACCCTGTACTCATCCCTGCATGTGCCCCCTAAAAAAAAGTCCCCCTTCAAGCCCTCCCTAACCAAGTCTCCCTCATTACCCCTGCTGAACATTTTCAAAGTCAAGTGTCCTCTTGCCTTCATCTGCTATACTAGATAGCTCCCTCCTCCACCACTAATCTTCCTGAGCTGACACCCCAAAATAGGAACTGAGGGCTTCCCTTTATCATTTCCCTAACTGCTACCCTCAACTCAACTTAGCCATCTCCATTTGCAACCCCCTCCAATCTGCCACCGTGCCTCCTCTTGCAACTATCTCCAGCTGTGTCTGTCTCCTTAACACTCCCTACACTATTCTCCTTCTGCTCCCCCCATAGACAGCTCCTTAGATGCTCTAAACACTCCCCCATTCCCTTCAGTTGTTCATGAATGCTCCCACTCCAGACACCCTCCCTCTTTCCTCCCTCTATGTTCCAGGGGATAACATTAGTTTGTATACAGCACCTTTTTTCTATCTATTCATACATAAGTAGTTGGTTGAAAGATAATAGGCCACTGGATGAGGCTCAAGAATATGTAGCATTGTTCATAGGTTTTCTAGGACCAATTTGTTGTTGCATGATATGCAAGTGGCTTTTTCTATATAGCTATCACTATACAAGACATCTGTACATAAGGCCACGCAGCTGCTGGTGGCCTGCTCACCCCACAGGAAGCTGTTTTCCTATTTTTTTTCAAAGTAATAAAGGGCAGATATGTGGAAACAACCATACAAAGATTAAGAGTACCGTTTATTATTTGTCCCTTCTGACCTACGAGTCTATATATAATCATAACCATGCTGAAAGTGTTGGATTCTTTACCTTAGTATTAGTGGAATCAATGACACAGTGTATCCTATTAGACTTGATACAGGATATAGGACACTAGATTTGAAATAAGACATGCCTCAGCATAAGCTACATCTTATATGCAGCAGAACTAAGTTTCCACAAAGGGAGGTCCAATGAGTTGCATCACTTAACAGATTAAAATGTATACCAAAGCTGTTGCAGAGGCAGGTGGAAAGGAAGAGCCAGTAGCACAAGGTATATACCAGAGAAAGTCAAGAAGGAACAGTGCTAACTATTTAACCAAGGTAACTAATGCTGCTGGAGTATTACATTACCCACACCTCAAACTTGTATGGGTGCATTCCCTCCACCCATTGCTGCAATATACCGTTTTTCAGAGAGAAGAAGAGATGGACTGATAGTACTAGTCTAGGTCACACAGCAACTGCTGATGACTTCATCTTCTCATTAACTATTATTCCACCACTACACTATATTTCAAATTCCATAAACTGTTAATTGTAACAGTTGTTTTGTTAAAAAACCACCACCACAAAAAAAAAAATAAAAAAAATCCAGGAATTTCTGGCTATTCAAATCCTTTCAACGAACTCCAAGGCATGTGAAGTGAGGACACAAGATACTGTTTATAAACTTCCATTTAGTTTAATAAGTTAACAAGTTCAGGCCATTACACAGCAATGGAACTCTTCTTAAACATTTACAAAGGTGCAGAATTTCATCCATTTCATCTTTAAATAAATCATTGTACTCTAATCTCTTAAATAGCTAAACAGTTCCTATTTGTCTTTGTATTGAAATCTGGGGTTAAAATAATCCACTCACAAAGAAGGCATCAAAGTACAAAAAAAGAGCACAAGTATGGGGCACTAGCTCAGACTCAGTGTGGGTGTTGGCTCCAGAACCTGTACAAGTGAGCAAAGCAAGCAGATACCCGTGAAAGTCGTCCTGAGTTGAGGGGCACTCATGTAAAGGAGCTGCAATATCACAGGGTACACACCAGCTTTTTATTTTACAAGAGGTTTCACTGAATCTCTGCTACCAAGGATATGACACCTTCACTGTATATTAATTATGTACAGGAAGGGAAGAAAAAGACAGCTGAAAGGAACAAATAAGATCTAAGTCACAGCTGCTGTCTTATCTGGGATCAGATTGGCTTGCTAGTTGCCCACAAGCCCCCAGGTCTATAGATTTGAAATCTAACCCAAAGAAAGATGTTTTCACAGGAAACAAGTCCCTAAGTAAGGTTAACTCAGAGGAAACAGAAGAAAACTTCCATATACATATGCACCTTGTATATACGTACATGCATATTCTAATTTGAAAAGCAGTAATTAACTTAGCTGAGTAAAGAGTGAACAATTTGCAGAGGTCTGTATAAAACTTTTCAATATCCCCAACTTCACCCCAGTTATTTGTCCCATTCTCTGCCTGGCTGTAGTCCCCTTTCCATTACCTCAACTCATCTGACCATGAAATTCTTAAGTGTATTCAACAGATATTTGTGAGAAGCAGTTTTCATTTTTATTTTATTTTTTAAATATACCACTTTACAAAAAATGCCTATGGGAATTGGGAGGATTGCCAGTTTGGTTCACCACAAAGTCTGTAAAGGCTAGTAAGCAGACCTACTGATCATACCTCTCCTTTTCAATCAGTTCATATCATAGCCTGTAAAAAGATAGCCGAACAATGCTGTTTACAAAGAACCCTGCTCCTCAGCACACACACACACACTTTGGTTCCATTAACAAGAAGCTTTCTGAAACATCCTTCGAAAGAGAGATCTCCATAACACTGCCTTTTACACTTAAGCCTGTGTGTGTGTGTGTCTCTTAACATTTAAAGCTGCACAGCATCCCTTATCTACGCATGCAATTTCTATTGACATGAGATGAGATTGCCTGTAGACTAAGGACAGAAAATGGACTTTAATTTTTCATCTATAGGCTTAAATAACAGCTTTGATGGCTAATTAGAAAAGGGCATTCAAATTAAAAACTATTTTTAAAATGCATTTCTTTAGCTGTGTGTTATTACCATCATATTAGAGACTAACATTCATTTACATTGTGTAGTTTTTGCATTAGCTTCAGCCTAGGCAATGACACTGTGGCTTCATTTGTTCAGAATCACTTTCACTTTTTGGTTCTCAAACAGCCAGCAGAATGTTGCACTATATGCACAGCAGATGTGTCAAAAGAATGCAATTCTTCCCCCCCCCAAAAAGAAGAAAAAAAAAAAGCAAGCAACCCCTAAAACTTTACATTCAGTTTTCCTCCAATACACATCAAAATACCGATATTTGGTAAACAACCAGTTTTTATTAAATTTAAGTGTTTGACCCCAGTGACCCTTTAAGGAGATGCTCTGCAGCTTTAATCTAAAGAGTGCAGAAAAATCTGCCATCTTCATCCTTGCAGATCCTGGCAGTTATACCATAAATTACTGTGATAGCACCAAGATGAGCAGTCAAGTGGTTGAGGGAATAAATAACCCTTTGAGGGTACTACAGCCTCTGTGAAAAGTAGTTTACACAGCGAACATTTCAAAGCAATCAATATAAGTACAGAAAGAAAAAGTTAGATCTTTTAAGACTCACAGATCAATTTTGAAAATAAAATCCCATAGGACTTGCTCCTTAAACACATCAAATTCTCAAAGTGTTTGGGTGCTAAAGATGTACATGGCCTCTTTCACCTGGAAGTATGCCAAAGGTAGATCAGTTACTTGACCTAATCCCACCTAATTGTGAGGCTGAAGCATCACCATTCCTTATATATCAAGTACCCAGAAGTACACAAAAGGCATGGGCAAAAGTCCCACAATCTACTGTTTGTGCATGGTAGCAGCTACATATGAAAAATTACTGAGTACAAACGTGAAGATGCAGAACAGGAGAAGAATGTGTCATTTAACCAAGACCATACAACTGAGCAACCCTGCTCTAAGAATACGATCACCCAGTCATCAGACACTTTAAATAAAAGCTCATAAGAAAGTAAAGCTGTGACTCCTAGTTTAACCCTGCTAAGGAGACATCCACCATGCCCTGCAGCCACCTGCAAAGGGCTATCTGGGTGTATTGAAGTGTCTGGATTCTTACATTTCAAGAAGTGCACAACGAGCTTCACTGGCATTTCCACAGTCAGATCCTCTCCAGCAGGGCCAGCCCATTCCATTTGTTGTTTAAGAAGAATTAAAGCTCAAATCAAAACTTATGAAACAGTTACGTTCCGGCTCAGAAGTTGCTTGTTTCTCTTATTCAAAGTCATGTTCAGATCACAGTTTATGTTCAGTCTAACCTCAAAATATGTATATTTCACTATCTTCAGCCTTCCCGGGAAGCTGCTACAGTGTCCACTGAAGGGTTTCACAGGTAGCTGTTGGAGAAATCTTGATGTTGTCTGGCTTCAGAACATTAACCACTTTTAGTCTCAAACTACCTCCCGAAAGTTGAGAAAGAAAAAACATACAAAACCAAGAATGAGGGAGGTGGAGGATTTCCAGTCAGAAAAGGCCACAGAGGAAGGTGAGCTGTGACAGAAAGGTGGGTGATACATCTTTCTAGGAGTCATCCAAAACTGCCAACATGACACAACTGAGATCTTGGCACAGTCTCCATCAAGGAGCTCATGTTTCAGTGACAGATAGCAGGTGCTGTAGGCCGATAACTTGTGGGAAGGAGTGGCATAAGCATGATGGTTTCTCAGTAAGGAAGGAAAAGGGAGAAAAATAGAAAGGATGTTGAGACTGAACAGACCGTTCAGGACCAAAAGCTGGGAAAAAAGAGGAGGGTACTGGCCAGCTTGACCAGTTTTATACTGTGCACACCCCCGTCTAGCTGGGGTGAGGGGGACAATGCTAAAGAGCACCTCTAACTTAGGTGCCCCACTCGTTAGCTTTCAAATCATAGCTGTGCACTCTGGATCCTACCCAGAGCTTAGCGCTGCCCTGAGCCCAGGAACATGAATAGTTCCTGGCCCTAAACTCTTCAGTTATACACTGCTAACCCCCTTCTAGTCTTTTGATGTGCCCCACGATCACTGTTCAAGGATTTTCCTATAGACAGGACTTCCTCTGTAATTTTTGCAAAACCTCATTGTCGTCCTCCTGCAATCACCCAGGAATAATTTTTTCACACATACAAGCTGCCTTTAAAACAAAACAAAAAGAGACACACACACCACAACATCTCCTTTCTAGGCAGAAATGATTTCCCATCCTAGTAGCCACCCTAGTGACTTGGGGAGGAGGAAAATAAGACCAGTCCCAGGTGACCTCATCTTTTAGGATGATTTCTTCTCTGGTCTCCCTTCTCCACACTTCTACATCCTGCTGAAGAGCAGATGCTCCTTTTCAAACCATTTATTCCCACATGATACTCTCATAGGACATTGGTTCCTTCCAAAATGTTCTTGGTTTGACTCATTCAAAGTGGGCCTGAAGGGAACTTCACAATACAAGTAAATTCAGCAACTTCTAACTCCCTGCCACATTCAGGGGAAAGAGTCTGCCTAGCTGTCTACTTGATTCTCTTTCATGCAATGAAGTTGATGCTAAGAAATGTAGGGGCCTTCATTTCCTCTGCCAATACAAGACAAATCGAGTACATTCATATAGTACTTGAAAGAAAGATACATAGTCAGAATCAGATTTGCAGGAGGAAGAGTCACTGCCATCAGGAGTCACTAGGGAAAGGTCCATTTTAACAAGTTAAATCTTTTCTGTGGAGGACTTCACCTTCATTCTTTCCACTAAAGAATGGGGCACATGGGGGACTAAAATAAACTTCAAGTTACATAGCAAACACTCCTCTAGTGCAAATCTACCCCTTATTTTCCAAGCATCCTGTTGGTCTTCAGAGTAGAGCACTCATGGACCACAACAGCTGTGCTTGCATTCTACAAGACCGAAGAACATCTGCTTCTCCAGTGGCCCCAAACATCTCTGTAAGGAAAGGAGGCCATACGTACAAAGACTAGCTGCTGGTCCAGACAGCTAGATGTGGTGGACACCACATATGGGGGAGCTACATCTATGGATCAGTTCATCTTTCTATAAACACCCTGGCAGTAGTGGGGAGCCTTATGTCTGGCTAGCAGCTGCTGCAGTAGTGAGAATAAGAGGACTTTTGCAAGGACCCAGTTGTCTTGCAGAGTCTCATCTCGTGTTCCCTTCTTCTGGTACATCCTTTCATTTATAAGAAAAATTCCCAAAATACTCTACAAAACAGGGGGGCACTGTTCAAATAGCATAACTGGTTTATGGAGTTACTCTTTCCTCTGAAAATTTACCCCAGCTGGCTGGCTGCAGCAAACAGGTGTTACTCCTCAGTCAGGCCATGAACTCTGCAAAATGCAGAAGTACAGTGGAGGAACCTTCATTTTCCAAAGATTAACCCCTTTTCCCCAAAAACGTTATTCAAAGGTCTCTTTTGCCATACAGTTAAAGATTTCAGGAACTAAAGGGTTAAGTCTTAACCCTGGAGAAGACACCTCAGAGGCCCTGTCCCCCTTCTAGCTGGTCATCTGGACAAGTCCAAGGTGCAAGGCAATCAGGAGAACATGGAGTCATTCCACCAGTGCCAGGAGCAGTCAGAATGACTGCTTAGCAAGCTATCAGGTCTTATGCAAGAGCAAATGGGTCATGATATCCAGAAGAGGCAGAAACAGGGTGGCTAATCAACCTAAATTTTAGGTTCATAACTCCCTTACCTCCTCAACCAACATAAAGCACCAGGGGAGGGGCGGTGTCCGTCTCAGCTGAGGAAGGAAGGAAGAAAGAAATTGGATTGTAGTTCGCAGATACCTGGGGTGGGAAAGACACAGAGACAAAGGGGGCTTCAATGCAATCTTTCTGACTGGCTCATCCCAACCTTAGTTCTCGCCCATTGATGTTGTGCTGCCATTGGCCTTGGGTTTTGATTTAGACTTGAAGGAGAAGCGCTTGATGAGGCGCCGGGAGAAGCTGCTGGCTTTCTTCCTGGTGGCAGAGCTGGTGCTGGCATTGGACAGGTCATCATGCGACTGGCTCAGGCCTGCTTCCTTCTGCTTATTCTTCTTCCGGAAGATGAGCTTGGTGCTGCTCCGGAGAAAGCTGACTGGAGAATAAGACAAAATGAAGACGACAACAGACATAACGATGCCCTGCCTTGGGAGCTTTCAACAAAATGATTTTGTGCTTTACAGACACCTCCCTGTGAAGGACCATCATCAATTCCATTTTACAGGTTTATGAAGTACAGCAGAAAAGGAATATGCAGAGAGTCAGTGCATGAGTTGTGACTAGAACCAGGGCCTCTGAAGTTAGTCCTCTGCTCTAAACACTAGATTACAAAGTCTCCTCTCTGGAGAAAGGATGAGACATCCACAGGCCAGCAGAAGAGAGTCACAACTTAGCTAGGTGCTAGTCACTTATTTCCTACTATCCTTGAGCTCTCCCTAGAAGTCTTTCCTTTCAGCTGGGTCTTGTCATAATTTGTGCAATACCCCTTCTCCATACCTGGGATGAGACAAATGGCCTAGGTTTCAATAGGGAAGGGTCAGCGATCCAACACTTTTTAAAGACTGCCTTCTTGTTTTGCACAATCTCAGTGTAATAGAAAGAAGAGCCTAAGACATTAGGTCCGGTATAAGGGGCCTGGTGTAAGGCCTAAGGCCAGAACTGAAGTGAGGCCCTGCTGAAATAAAGCAAAATTTGCAAGATTCAAGCTACGAGCAGAAGTCAGGCCCTGTTACAAAAAAATGCCTATTTCCAAGTTTACAGAACCTGGCAAAAATAGGGCTGGTACTGCAAAAACACAAGCACTCAGTGGCACTAGGTATTCACGTAAACACATACCAGAAGGTTAGTGCCAGAACACCCCAATATCACGATATGGTGTAAACACATTCCGCGAAGATGGTACAGGGACACACTGGTTCTCTTAAAGATAAGCTCAGGATGAGAGCAGTGATGGACAGAGATGCTTTGATCTAACTGACATATACAAGGTAAAGGGTGGTAACTAACCAACCATGTCAGAAGGGCAATATGTAACTTGTTTGTATTAGTGTAGAAAAAGGGGTTTCAGAAGAGGTGTCTGGCTGGCTGAAGGGGAAATGGCAAGTCCCGCCACTCACTGAGCTGGTCCACTGTAACGGGCAAACATGTGTTAGTAGCCCTGTAGAATCTATGGGATATTAGAATCATGCTTCATCAGCAATAAACCTGGCCAGGCGCCTTTGCTATGGAACAGAGTCCATGGTCTTTTTGGCCAGTTTGATCGAGGTCTGCTGTGTTAGCGACCTGCACAGAGCTGGGACAGCACACACTGAGAATGCACGCATGCAGCCAACAAGTGACATTTAGATTTTTTTTTTATTTTTATTTTTTAAAGTAACAGCAGGTCTACACTTCAAACACTGCAGCACTTCAGTGAATACGCTATCTATGTCTACAAGAAAGAGTTTCTCCTGCCAGTGTAGGTACTCGACCTCCAAGAGGTGGTAGCTATGTCAACAGGAGAATTATCCTATCAGCTGAGTGCTGTCTTTGCCAGGGGTTGGACTGGTACTGCTGTTTCACTCAAGAGGCTGTCTACGCTAGAGGGTGGGAGATTGATCTAAGTCCCGCAACTTCAGCGGCAAATCAATGTACTTAGATCTACTTACTGTGGTGTCTTCCCCCTGCACTTCTCGTTGAGGTGGAGTACCAGAGTCGACACTACAGCGATCGGCGGTCGATTTATCGCATCTATACTAGATGTGATAAAATCAACCCACGCTGGATTGATCGCTGCTCGTAGATCCGGCCAGTAGTGCGTAGACAAGCCCAAGGGCGTGGATTTTTCACATTCCTAAATGACCTAGTTATACTGATCTAATTTCCTGGTGTAGACCTGGGCTAAGTTGCTAGCAAAGACTTTCAGTGTTGCAGAGAGGAACTTGAATGTGTGTGACTGATGAAGCAATGTCTGTCTAACACAGAGTCTCAGACAATAACTCAGAGAAATGTGAACTGCCCTACTATTGTCAAAAGGATAGTGAACTCAGATAATACTTTTGATATTTGAATATTGAAAGCATTAGCTATTTTGTTACTATCACAAAGCATGTAAGGAATGAGAGGGAGGATCATGTTACCAAGATCTGCACACAAGCTAATCTGAGTGACATGTATTTTGGTGGCATTTGGGAGAAGGATCATTACTCCCCCCACCTAGGGTGACCAAACATCCCAATAACATCATAATTGTCCTGATATTAGGGGCTTTGTCTTATGTGACTATATACCCCGCAACCCCTGAAAAAGTGTCCCCCAATTTTTCCACACTTGCTGTCTGATCACCCTACTCCATAATATGACTCGAGAAGCCTGAAGTCCAGAGAAAGTAAGAATGAAACTCTAGTCCCAAAAGGGATCGAGTCTCAGAGAGACCAGCAGGGCATCCAAGTCTTTCCATCAGCCAGCCCCCAACCCTAGTGGCCAGCTCTGCTCCAATGATGGATTCGGGGGGGGGCTAGGTGGATTCTTCCTTGGCTCTTGAGCAGGGGTCCTCAAACTGGGGGTCATGACCAATGTTCCCTCTAATTTTTTCCATCCATGTGTGAAATATATTTTGTTATGTGCACACCAGTAGAAACAAAACACCTAAATATAATATATATTTTTAAAAAGTTACCATAGGGATAATTACTCCAGCCTGGACAGGTTAGGCATTTTAGAACTCACTACTCAGAGAAATAAAAACTATGAAATGCACAGACCAGTCAAAAAACTAAAACAACACGCTTTGAAAGAAGAAAATTACTGACAATGTGTGTGCATTGCAGGAAGTATCAAGAAGTATCATCATCATCATCATCATCATGTGTTTGGCAGTGAGTGTGAAAGACTGTGTGTGTGAGAGAGACACAGTGTGCACACGCTGCCTGCTGGGGAAGTTTCTGAGAGACGCCGTGCACTGTCTCTTTAAAGGCACTCACTGAAAGCTCTCCTGCTCTGTCTTGAGCCCTGTCTCCACTCCCGCAGAGTTGGGGTACATGGGCACAGGAGTGGGAGGGGAGAGAAAGACAGACAGACATTGTGTGCCGGCTGCTGGGGAACTCTCAGAGACTGTGCACGGTCTTCTTAAGGTACTTATTTACTGGGAAGGCTGGTTCAGACCTCAGACCCAACAGCTCGCTCCTGTTCCATGTCCTCAATCAGGCTGTCCCCTCTCCCCTTCTCTGTGGGGATAGGGTATGAGGGCAGGGGAAGGGGAACACCCTGACATCAGCACCTGCTTCATCCCCCACTCTGCACAGCCAGCAGGAGGGTCCCAGGAGCAGCTGCAGGAGCAATGTGGCAGCAAAGCAAGTGTGGGAGGGGCTAATCAAGTGCACAGCATTTGAATCACTCCTGGACTGCCACCCAACCGCACAGCCTAGAGGGAACACAAGTTGTGATCCTTCAGGGGGTCATGAAGTTATTATGTGGGAGATCGTAAGCTGTCAGCCTCCACCCCAAACCCTGCTTTGCTTCCAGCACTTATAATAGTGTTAAATATTTAAAAAAATGTGTTTTTAAATTTATAAGGGGAGGGGTGTGTCACACTCATAGGCTTGCTGTGTGAAAGGGGTCACCAATAAAAAGGTTTGAAAACCACTGCTCTAGAGGCTGCTGCTTCTTTCTCTGCTGGTGACAGTTTGACTTGGGCAGGTATCACTGCACCAGTTACACTCAGTTCACATTTGCAAGTTTTTCTTAAAAACTACAAGGGCTAGACACAGCTTTCATTAAAAATGAAATGCATCAAAATCTCATGGTAGACCACAGGCCCTCGGTATGTGTCTACTGTGCTTATGCCTTAATCCAGTCCCAAGGTTGTATTCAAACGTAATTTAAAGGAGAATCAGGCTCAAGATGACGAGCAGAGTACATGTGATTGTACTGTATATTCACCATCCACACAATAGGCTTTCGGCAGCATCTGAAGTGGATAGAACTTGCTTTGTGCCTGCAACTTGGGAGAGTACCACCACTTTGTTTCCAGTCTGAGCTCGGGGGATACGCTAGCCAGGCGTTCTCAACTTTCTTCCTGAGGCCCCAACCAACATGCTATAAAAACTCCATGGCCCACCTGTGCCACAACTACTATTGTTTTGCATATAACAGCAAGGACTGGCATTAAGGGGTAGCAAGTAGGGCAACTGCCAGCGCCACATGGGGCTCCCGCAAAGCTAAGTTGCTCAGGCTTCAGCTTCAGCCCCAGGTGGCAGGGCTCAGGGCCTCGGACTCCAGCCCCACAAGGTGGGGCTTCGGCTTTCTGCCCTGGACTCTAGCAAGTCTAACATAGGCCCTGCTTGGCAGACCCTCTGAAACCTTCTCGCAGCCCCCTAGTCCCCAGAGGGCCCTGGACCTCTAGTTGAGAACCATTGCACTAGCCTACCTCTGAGCAAGAGGGAGTGGGCAAGAGATCAGCTCAGTGATTTAGCGTGCCATTTCTTCCTTATCTTTTTTACCCTTCTGTCTCCATTTTCTTACTGGTGATCACTGGAGCTAGTTCTTTGCTAGTGACTACAATGCAATCCTGCACCTTTCTCTCTGAGGCTCATCAATATGGGGGCAAGATTCTCTCCTAATAAAACACTTTTCCATGGTTCATATTTTGCTGAATTTCAACACATTAGCCTTACATCCATGACAATGGGTTTGGGGAAGTTAGGGATGCATTCAGGACCAATGTCCTATGTCTAAACTGGGGCTCCAGCACAATTCTACTGCCTCATATGCAGACGGCCAATCAATATTTAGCCTAGGCAGAAGTGTTTGGTTCTTTTCCTTAACTACAGCAGAACCTCCAGCACACAATTCACACACATACACCTAACACCAGCTCCAATTCTCACCAAAGCTCGAACAGACACTATAGCAAGGTCTCCCATAATATAGCCATTGTAATTTATGAGCTATACCTGTAGAATACTTACTAGCGAGCTATTCTTAAAAATTACACTATTCTCTTCTGCTATTTTGTAATGTATCCTGCTTGTTTATTTGCTCACTTACTCAGCTGAGTAATTAGCAAGATCTCCTAGCTAGCAGCGTGAATTACAGTAAACAGTTCACCTTGATTTGCTCACAAGTGACTGCCTTAAAAAAAAAAAACAAAAACAACAAAACACACACACACACAGAGAAAAAAACCCCTAACATCCCACCCAAACCCTAACCAAAGTAGCCGTAACTACTTATTCAAAAAATTTCCCTTCTGCCCCTCATTATGAAAGCAGATATACAGAACACAAGCGAAGTTAACGTGACCCGCACGTCAGATGCTAGAGGGAGGATGTTACACTACCAAAGCGAGAGACTGTCATGCCATCCCCCAGGCCCTGCTGTGCTGAACATTGCTTACTCAGCCTCACCTTTGTGATCCTTTAAGCTCCTGGTCTCGAGGGCTCCTGTGGAGCCAGTTTCAGATTCCACATCCTCCACTGAGGGTCTCTCAGAGATGTCTGACTGTGTTGTCTCATCCAGCTCCTGACTAGCTCTCTGTCCTGAGAATGATCCTTCCAGCAGCTGGGACGGCTCAGTGGAGCTCTGCGGGTGGTTACACATGCCTGCCATTATGGAGTATCCATGCATGGTGGCCTCCATAGATGCCGCATAACCAAGAGAAAGTGCCATTTCATCTTGGGCAATTGGTACCTGAAGGGGATGCAAAGGTCAAACAGACAGAAGTTGAGAGTTAAAGTTCACAAATTACCTTCATCTCCATTGGGGCATCTCCTCCCCTCTTTAAAAATAAAGAGCTCAAGCTGTTCTTACTAATTATCCCATCCAGAGAAAAATGAGCTTCTAGGGCCTGGAAGGAGAGAAGAAACTACCAAGTGATATTTCAAAACATTTAACTGCTCCAAGAGAGGAACATCAGGTGGGACTCTGAGGCTCAGGATGGATGGGCTTTGCACATGTTCTTAAGCACTGTGAAACCCCATGTTTTGATTCCGAATCCTTCAAGTTCTGTTTCCTCAGAGGACCCAATGCCCCAGTCAGTGTAGTACTAGGAGAGTGTATGTTTGTATAGTTGCCAATATTTGGCAAGAGATATTTGAAGTGCGTGGATTTCATAGCATAGCATGATTCTCCTCCTCCGTCCTCCAGCCAGGGACATCTGGCGAAATCCCTTTCCCCTTCTCTAAATCTCCCATGAAATTTCAACTGGACGCTGCATCATAGACTCAGACTCGTAGGTCAGAAGGGACCAATATGATCATCTAGTCTGACCTCCTGCACAAAGCAGGCCACAGAACCCTACCCATCCACTTTTATAACAACCCCTAACCCATGACTGAGTATATCTTTCTGTCCTACTGCTGTGACCTACTGAACCCCCAAAGACAGCTGCATTTTAACGATGGCAATGTGCTTTGAGATCCTTTGTGGGGTGATGCTACATGACTGCAGGTCATTATTCAGCACAAACAGATTCCTTTGTATATGAGGTCCCCTGCAGGGCCAACCATCATGACACCCATACCCCTATTAACAAATCTCAGCGCACAAACTTTGGGGGAGAGTTCCCAGATCACCAGTTACCTTGGAAACTCCCGAGATGATAAGTGTGCTGCGTTTTGTAGGGGTCTTCTTGGCAGATTTGTTATTCGTTTCAGTCAACTGCCTGATTGCTGTCTCGGTCACAGGATCCAAGCCATTGGACATGTGACTGTCCGCTGAAGACAAAAGAGGAAACAACCCCCGGACATGATTGCAGCGCTCCTGAGCAGAGATAAGTCACCTCCAGACTGAGATGCATTATCAGTGGACCAAGCGTACCGGCATGGGGGGGAGAGAAGAGAGGGGAAATGGGCCCAAGAAGAAGAGTTACCACAGACTTCCCTGAATGACCTGTATGATGCTGGAGAAGGAAGTCTTGGAAGAGTTGACAGCTGAACTAAAGGGACTTAAAAATTCAGAGTCCCAGCCACTCATGGGCATCAAAGTTCCCCTAGAACTTTTTGTAAAATATTAGGAGTTTGGTTGCTTGTGCCCTGACACAAATTACTGACTCTGGTAATTTCACTTTGCCTCCTTAAATCCATCATGCAGTTTCTAATGGATGTGAGATTCTGCTTCACTTCCTGTCCTAAACTGTCCTGAAGATTTGTTGTATACTGTTCAACAACTAGTGTGTTCTATCTCAGAGGTGAGAAGCAATCCACGGGTATACAACCTGTGAAGCACTTTGGGATGAGACCTCTTACAGACATGCAAGATGGATGACGAAGTGTGGAAGGAAATTAGAGGATCCATTAGAAACAGAGCCTGAGACATGAGGGTTGGTACGAGGGGCTTGGTGTAAGGTCTGAAGCCTGAACTAAAGTCAGGTCCTGCTGAGATAAAAAATGGTTACCTACCTTTTGTAACTACTGTTGTTCTTCGAGATGTGTTGCTCATGTTCATTCCAAGTAGGTGTGTGAGTGCCGCATGCATGATTGTCAGAAGGTTTTTCCCCTAGCGGTACCCGCCAGGTCAGCTGTGGAGCACCCTGGAGTGGCACAATTATGGTGGTGAATACAGGTCCCTGCCACCTCTTCAGTTCTTCTTGCTCGATACTCCAACAGAGGGGAGGCAAGTGGTCTTGGAATAAACATGTTCTTTGAGAATGTTCTTAGGAGTCGGCGACTGTCTCGCCGTGCCTTGGCCCTGGGTAAAGGAGGAGAGGCCTTTTCCTATTACTCCTACCCCACCTCCTGTTCTAGTCTTGCCTTGGCCAAGAGGGGCAGAAGCAAGGCAGGGGCTGAGGCTTAAAATGCTTCCTTTGTGGGACCAGCTCATAAAACCCCAAGGACTTTCAGGTTGCTCTAGAAAGGGGTGGGCATACTATGTCCCACATGCCAGATCCGGCACGTCAGCTGTTTTAAGCTCGTCCTCAAGCTCCGGCTGGGGAGAGGAGTCCGGGGCTTGCCCTGCTCCGGTGCTGTGGTGCTCCAGCTGGGGAACAGGGTCAGGGGGGGTGCTCCATGTGGCTCCCAGAAGTGGCAGCATGGCCCCACTTCAGCTCCGACATGTAGGGGCAGCCAGGGGGTTCCACTCTGCACGCTGCCGCCGCCCGCACAACTCCCATTGTCTGGGAACTGCGGCCAATTGGAACTGTAGGGGTGGTGCCTATGGACAGGGCAGTGCGCAGAGCTGCCTAGCCGAGGCTCCGCTTAGGAGCCGGAGTGGGGACATGACCGCTGCTTCTGGGAGCCACTTGAAGAAGTACGCACCGTTTGAAACCTGCACCCCATAGCCTCTCCCTGCGCCCCAACCACCTGCGCCAGCCCTGATCCCCCTCCTGCCCTCCAAACCCTTTGATCCCAGCTCAGAGCACCCTCATGCACCCCAAACCCTGCACTCCCAGCTGGAACCTGCACCCCAACCCCCTGGCCCAGCCCTGATCTCCCTCCTGCCCTCTGAACCCCTCAGTCCCTGCCTGGAGCACCCTCCTACACCCCAAATCCTCATCCCCAGGCCCACCCCAGAGACTGCTCCCCCATCCCCCCCCCACTCCTTCACTTGGAGCCCCTTCCCGCACCCTGAACTCCTCATTGAGCAAGGAGTTCCAAGAGTTAAAACTATAGCAGCTAAGAACCCCCTGCCCATTAGTGATTTGAAGCTGGAGCCCCTCAGTGGAATAGACCTTATGGCTGTAGAGATCCATCTTCTTTGCCTCTTTTCAGATAGACTTTGGAGTGGGGCCCTGGTGACCCTGCCTTTCCTTGGCGATGGCCACATTCATGACCAGTGTGCCCAGCTGAGGGTGGGTGAGAAGGTATTCGTACCCCTTAGAGGGTACAAAGTACTTCCTCTCCACCCTTTTAGCCATGGGATAAACGGAAACAGGCGTGTGCCAGAGGGTCTTGGTAGTGTTGTGGATGGTCTTGATCAATGGCAAGGCCATCCTGGAAGGACCTTCTGGCATCAGAATGTCCACCATAGGGTCCATTTCTTCTGACACCTCTTCTGCTTGGAGGTCAAGATTTGGGACTATTCTTCTGAGCAGCTCCTGATGGGCTCTATTGGCCAAAGCCAGTAAAGAGACAGTCAGGGGAGGAGGATGAAGCAGCCCTCATCGGCATGGGGTCCTCCTGACCTTCCAATTCATGGAGGGCCTCTCGTGCAGGTACTTCCTGTGCAATGGCAGACGCGATGCTGGACGCAAACTTGGTGCCGAGTTTGGTGCCAGCCCAGGCGCTGGTCTTGGAACCCCTGGGAGGTTCCCTCACCATAGAGGCAGATGGAGGCCCCCCATCTATCTGAGGTGACCAAGAAGGACCTAGCGCTTGGTCCCTGGGCTTGATGATACACCCAAGGAGTCACTGAGTGGGCGCCTGTCACTGTAGTGGCTAGGGCATCACCAAAAGTTGCTAGGTCTCTTTATGCCTGGAGCGATGAGATCGGTGCTGGCTGCATCTGGAGACATATGACTCTGGCTCAGAGTCTGATCTTGGGCTCCATGGCAGTGGCATGTGGGACAGTGCTGGTGATCAGTGCTGAGGTGAGGATGGCCAGCTCTGCCGGCACCGGGGAGTGCTGGGTTGCCATCTCTATGAGGCCCAACTCCTCGATTTGGCTCTCCTGTCCCAGGGAGTCCAACGGGGGGAAGCTCCTAAAAATCTTACACTTGTAGGTCTGGTGGACTTCCCCCAAGCAATTTAAGCAGGAGTCGTGAGGCTCTCCCTGGGCATAGATTTCTGGCAAGACCTGCAGGATCTGAAGCCTTGAGACCAAGGCATGGCCCAGTCCCCAGAGGGGAGTAGAAAAATAGGGGATGAGGGGTAACCCCCAACAGAAACTTATCTAAGAACTAACTAACTATATAGGATACAAGAACAACTGTTCGCTAGGAGAAGAGCTTGCTCAAGGCAAGAAAACAAAGCAGCTCCAACGACTGTCACTGGTGCATCTGAAGAAGTGAGGTTTTTTACCCACAAAAGCTTATGCCCAAATAAATCTGTTAGTCTTTAAGGTACCACCGGACTCCTTGTTGTTTTTGTGGATACAGACTAGCCCAGCTACCCACTGATACTGGCGGTAAGAAGGAACTGAAGAGGCAATGGGTCGGCAGGGACCTATATTCACCGCCGTAAGGGTGCCACTCCAGGGCGCTCCACAGCCGACCCGACGGGTAGTGCTAGGGGGAAAACCTTCCGACGATTGTGCATGTGGTGCACACATACCTACTTTTAATTGACATGAGCAATCACTCGAAGAAAACAAAGTTTGCAAGAGTCAAGCAGAAGTCAGGCCTGGTTACAAAACATGCCTATTTGCAAGTTCACAGAACCTGGCAGAAATAGGGCTGGTACTGCAAAAACCACAAGCACTTCTTGGCACTAAGTATTCACGTAAACACATTCCACAAGGTTAGTGCCAGAACAACACCCCAATACCACGATGTGGTGTAAACACATTCCCCGAAGATGGTACAGGGACACACTAGCTCTCTTAAAGATAAGGTCAGGACAACAGCAGCGATGGACAGAGATGTTTTGATCTAACCAACATGTACAAGATAATGGGTGGTAACTAATCAAGTCAGAAGCGTAACAGGTAACTTGTTTGTATCAGTGTATAAAGAGGGAGTCCTAGAAGGGGTGTCTTTGTGGGGCCGAGGAGGCAGAATTGCAAGTCCCGCCACTCACTGAGCTAGTCCACTGTAACGGAAATACATGCGTTAGTGGTCCTGTAGAGTCTATGGGATACTAGGACTGTGCTTCGTCAACAATAAACCTGGCTGAACGTCCTTCCTACAGAACAGGGTCTTTCTCTTTTTTGACAGTTCAATTGAGATCTGCTGTGTCAGCTCTCTGCGCAGAGCTGGGACAGCATGTACACATGCAACCCACAACTGACAACAAGGAGTAGAGGGTTGGGTTTTTAACTAATCCACTCTTCCCCTTAGAGAAACTCAGGAAATTTGCTTCAATGATCATGAACAATTCAAAGTCTGGAATATAGAACCATATGGAACATTTTAATTCAATAGGCTCCTCCTGCAGTGGGTAGGGTGGGACCACGAGGATGAGCTGCATTTGGCCACTGCTGATGAGTCTCATTGACTCAATCCCCAGCTTTTACTGTGAAGGAGGAGAGAGTTCCTTTGCTCCAGATTAAGATCTCCGTTTCTCGTGCACTTACAGCTGTTGCTGGCTAAGGCACTGCTGGGACAACTGCTCTCTGAAAGCCTTGTCGTCATCTTCTCTGTCACTTCCACTTTGGATGGGGACCTCGAAGGTGAATCTAGACTCAAAAAGGAAAGAGAGGCACAAAGTTAAGAAGATGACAAAGTGGAGGATCTGGGCCACAGCTGAGGTCACCTGCCTTTTGAGAAGGATGAAATGAACTCACTATTTCCCCATACAGATACAAGGAGGTGAACCCTTTGGGGGACACCATTGGACCCCTTACATCCAGCAGGACTTGTTTACCAAAACACACATTGAGATAGGTGATCTTCACCAGGGATGGGGCAAATGTAGCAGCCCAAACACTGGACCTGGCATACCCTGATTTCTCACCCCATCCCAGGAAATATTTTTAAACAGTGACACCAGGGGAGCAAACTGCAGATCTCCTCTTCACTCCACCTGGAACCCTACCCAAGAAATGTGCCAAGAAAAGGGATTTTTACCATCCCACAGCAGGGTGGAAGGGGATTTGGGTCTGTAGAAGAATAATATGTAGCGCTCTGTGCTGACAAATTAACCTCCCAAATACATGCATTCAGTATTATCCTCATTTTACTGACAAGGAAATTGAAGCAGAGAGGGGGAAGTGATTAGACTGAAGTCATACCAAAAGCCAAAAACGGAGAAGGGATTAAAACCCACATCTCCAGACAGCCTTTATCATGTGTGGTTGAAGAGGCTTATTTTACATTTGCCTCCCCAGTGTTAGCAAAGTGCCAAAAGCATCCTCCAAGGGTACAGTGAGATTCCCCATGTATCCCTAGCCTCTGCTTCCCAGAAGCTGGGAATGGGCGACAGGGGATGGATCACTTGATTCCCTGTTCTGTTCGTTCCCTGCGGGGCACCTGACATTGGCCGCTGTCAGAAGACAGGGTACTGGGCTAGATGGACCTTTGGTCTGACCCAGTATGGCCGTTCTTACATTCTTAAGTAGCTTGTAGGAAGTGAAATAGCAGTGTTACCACCACCATCTACACTTGTGATGCCAACAGCAACCCTTCTTTCCTGCTGCAAAAGGAGCAGATTGCAGGGATTGCTGGATCTGACTGCAACAAAAATTTAGCTTCTTACCACCCAGAGCTAGCCTGGCAAGATAAGAGTTAACTTCATGTTGATAAAGCAAACACCAGCAAAGTCTTAGATACCTGCCTCTGTATGAAGTCCTAATCAGTCCTTACCCAGCTTACAGTCCACCTTGGGTCTGGACTGGACGGTGGTGACAGTGGTCACAATGGTGCCATCAGGCATGATGGTACGGTCCATTTCAATTTTTTTGGTGGGAGTGATGCTGGTGCGCAGCGATGTGGCATACTGGGGATTCGGGGACAAAGGAGACTCGTGGTAGAGCAGCTTAAGAGAGAACAGGAAGCAAATAAGTCACAGAGAGTCTCTCTCTGGTGACATTCCAGGCGAGAAAGGCTGTAAAGGCCTGACTTCCGCTCACATGGTAAGAGGACTTGGAGTGCGAGCTTGCACAGAGCAGCAATTTGTGACCCCAGAGCTTTAGACTGCTCTTGGGTTACTAACTGAGAGGCACAGCCCACTATCCATTTCCCACCCAACCACCCACTGCATCTTTTCCCTAATCCCCAATCACACAAGCAGCTTCCAAGCCTCGTCTTTTATCTGCTAAGCCTACAGTGTTGAAATCAGAGAGCGAACCTAGATCCGACTGCTGTGCACTGAATGTCCTAACTAACATCACTGTCAGGGAAGTGACAGCATCATAAGCAGCTACATCAGGCCAGAAAGACATATGCCCTTTGTTATATCACACTGTCCTCGAACCAGGAAGGCCAGCCATACACCATCCATTACCACCACTCCTTCAGTCAGCTGTGGGGAAGCTAGAGAGTAAAGGGGAAGGCAACACCATTCTTCACTCTAGAAGCTTCATTTGCTGCCACTGTATCATTCCCAGATCCTGAATTCCAGTTCCTGTGGAGTGGCCTGTCATCTAGACAACACTTCCCAGCTATTTGTAGGTCATATGTTTACCTCCAGTGTAAGGGTAGCCGCAGGTGTCAGCAGCTGCCCAGCTCCTGGACTCAGAGAATAGACCAGCCTCCCAGATGGCTGTTTGGTGCAGGAGTCAAGTGAAACAGTAGTATATCCCAGAAGCACATCTGTGAGAGGGAGAACAAACTCAGGCCAGAAACCCCCAAAAGCCCCTTTTGCCTTTGGGGACCTAACTCCATGCCCCTATGAGGCAGCCTCAGAGTTGCAGTAGCTCCTTAATCACAGGAGGGCTCAATGGGGCCTTATGCTTGCACTATGCCACAAACCAATTGAGAGTCTGCTCGTTCTGTGAAAATAAGGTGGAGTTTTGCAAGTTCCTTCAAACTCAGGTCCTGGGACTAGTGCATAGCTTAGTACAACTGATCTGAAATCCAGCTGCTCTCTGTAATGCTCATATCCCCCTTCCCCTTTCAGCTATAGCATGCAACGGCTTGGTGGTGTCTGGGCATCCG
This sequence comes from Chelonoidis abingdonii, assembly GCF_003597395.2. NCBI lineage: Eukaryota > Metazoa > Chordata > Testudines > Testudinidae > Chelonoidis > Chelonoidis abingdonii. The sequence goes on along the minus strand of NC_133786.1, from coordinate 19,993,321 downwards.
AAGGGCGAAAAGGAAAGCATCTGGCCCAAAATCTAGGTTTGAAGATGTCAAACCTGAGAACTATAGTAAGCGTTTTTCATCAAGTCCAGTTTGGGTTGGTATGTGAACATTCCCTGCAGAATTTGCAACCCAAACATCGTGGCATTTGTGGCAAATTGCCAGTATTGTTCTCTGGGTCTCGCGCATTCTCTTCTCTGGGGTAGGTTCAGGGCGATATTGCTTGCCTCTGGACCAGTTCTTAATCACTCCCCTGGTGCCCTTGGAGGAGGAGAGTGGAGAGGGAGAGACCTGGGCCCGCCCCCTACTCCAGGTCCCAACCCAGGGGCCCTGGGGTTGTGGTGAACCACTTGACTAGCGGTTTCTTCCCCGGGTTACTTCCCTCTCATATCCGTCAGCTTGTGAAGGGCTTCTCGCCTTTCTTCTATACAAGCCTGGTGCCCCTTACCTAGGGTTTCTGTTGGGCTTCCCAATCCACCGCAGCACTCCTCCAAACCTTCTATTTCTCTCTGGACAAACTCTTCTCTTCCTCAGTTGGGAATAGCCTATGGGTAAGATCCATTCTTCCTTTGCCTCTTTTTCAGATAGACTTTGGAGTGTGGGCCCTGGTGACCCTGCCTTTCCTGGCGATTGGCCACATTCATGACCGTGTGCCAGTCTCGAGGTGGGTGAAGAAGGTATTAGTACCCCTTAGGAGGGTACAATAGTACTTCTCTCCACCCTTTTAGCCATGGGATAAACGGAAACAGGCGTGTGCAGAGGGTCTTGGTAGTGTTGTGGAATGGGTCGTTGATCAATGGGGACAAGGGCCCATCCTGGGAAGGACCTTCTGGCATCAGAATGTCCACCATAGGGTCATTTCTTCTGACCCCTCTTCTGCTTGGAGGTCAGATTGGGACTAATTCTTCTGAGCAGCTCCTGATGGGCTCTATTGGCCAAAGCCAGTAAAAGAGACAGTCAAGGGAGTGAGGATGATAGCAGCCTCATCGCATGGGGTCTCCTGACCTTCCAATTCATTTGGAGGGCCTCTCGTGCAAGGGTACGTTCCTTGCTTGCAATGGCAGACGCGATGCTGGACGCAAACTTGGTGCCGAGTTTGGTGCAGCCCAGGCGCTGGTCTTGGAACCCCTGGGAGTTCCCTCACCTAGAGCAGAGGGAGGCCCCCCATCTATCTGAGGTGGACCAAGAAGACCTAGCGGCTTGGTCCCTGGGCTTGGATGATACACCCAAGGGTCACTGATGTGGGGCGCCTGTCACTGTAGTGGCTAGGCATCACCAAAAGTTTGCTAGGTCTCTTTTGCCTGGAGCGATTAGATCGGTGCTGGCTGCATCGGAGACATATGACTTCTGGCTCAGAGTCTGATCTTGGGCTCCATGGCAGTGGTCTATGTGGGACAGTGCTGGTGATCAGTGCTGAGGTGAGGATGGCCAGCTCTGCCGGCACCGGCGGGTGCTGGGTTGCCACCTCCCACTCTATGAGGCCCAACCTCCTCGATTTCGGCCTCCTGTCCCAGGGAGTCCAACGGGGAAGCCTAAAAACTCTTTACATTGTAGGTCTGGTGGAGGATCCAAGGATATAAGCAGGAGTCGTTGAGGCTCTCCCTGGGCATAGATTTCTGAGCAGAACCTGGCAGATCTGAAGACCTTGAGACCAAGGCATGGGCCGAGTCCCAGAGGGGAGTAGAAAAATAAGGTCGATGAGGGGTAACCCGCACAGAAACTTATCTAAGAACTAACTACTATATGGGATAGCAAGACCACATGTTCGCATAGGAGAAGAGTTGCTCAAGGCAAGAAAACAAAGCAGCCTCCAACGATGTCCATGGTGCATTCTGACGTAAGTAGGTTTTACCCAAAAGAGCTTAGTGCCCAATAAATCTGCTAGTCTTTAAGGTCCATCCGGTATCCTTGTGTTTTTGTGGATACAGACTAGCCCAAGCTACCCACTGATATGGCGGTAAGAGGAACCTGAAGAGGCAATTGGGGCCTCGGCAGGGTACCCTATATTCACCGCCGTAAGGCGTGCCACTCCAGGGCGCTCCAAGCCTGACCTGACGGGTAGTGCTAGGGGGAAAACACTTCCGACGATTGTGCATGTGGTCGCACATACCTACTTTTAATGACATGAGCATCCTCGAAGAAACAAAGTTTGCAAGAGTCAAGCAAAGTCAGCTGGTTAAAAACATGCCTATTTCGCAAGTTCACAGAACCTGGCAGAATGGGAGCTTGTACTAGAAAACTCACAAGCACTTCTTGGGCAGCTAAGATATTCACGTAACACATTCCACAAGGTTAGTGCCAGAACAACACCCCATACCACGATGTGGTTGTAAACATTCCAGATGGGTACAGAGACACATCTAGCTCTCTTAAGATTAAAGGTCAAGGACACAGCACGCGAATGACAGAGATGTTTTGATTCTAAACCAACATGTACAGATAAGGGTGGGTAACTAATCAAGTCAGAAGCGTAACAGGTAACTTGTTTGTATTTCAGTGTAAAGGGAGGTCTAGAAGGGGTGTTTTGTGGGGCCGCAGGAGGCCGAATTGCAAGTCCCCACTCACTGAGCCTAGTCCAACTGTACGGAAATACATGCGTTAGTGGTCCTGTAGAGTCTATGGGATACCTAGGACTGTGCTTCGTCAACAATAAACCTGGCTGAACGTCCTTCCTACCGACAGGGTCCTTTCTCTTTTTTGACCGTTCAATTGAGATCTGCTGTTTCAGCTCTCTGCGCAGAGCTGGGACAGCATGTACACATTGCAACCCACAACTGACAACAAGGAGTAGAGGGTTGGGTTTTTAACTAATCCACTCTTCCCTTAGAGAAACTCAGGAAATTTTGCTTCAATGATCATGAACAATTCAAAGTCTGGAATATAGAACCTATGGAACATTTTAATTCAATAGGCTCTCCTGCAGTGGGTAGGGTGGGACCACGAGGATGAGCTGCATTTGGCCACTGCTGATGAGTCTCATTGACTCAATCCCCAGCTTTTACTGTGAAGGAGGAGAGAGTTCCTTTGCTCCAGATTAAGATCTCCGTTTCTCGTGCACTTACAGCTGTTGCTGGCTAAGGCACTGCTGGGACAACTGCTCTCTGAAAGCCTTGTCGTCATCTTCTCTGTCACTTCCTTTGGATGGGGACCTCGAAGTGAATCTAGACTCAAAAGGAAAGAGAGGCACAAGTTAGAGATGACAAAGTGGAGGATCTGGGCCACAGCTGAGGTCACCTGCCTTTTCGAGAAGGATGAATGAACTCACTATTTCCCCATACAGTACAAGGAGGTGAACCCTTTGGGGGACACCATTGGACCCCTTACATCAGGGGACTTGTTTACAAAACACACATTGAGATAGGTGATCTTCACCAGGGATGGGGCAATGTAGCAGCCCAACACTGGACCTGAGCATACCTGATTTCTACCCCATCCAGGAATATTTTTAAACAGTGACACCAGGGGAGCAAACTGCAGATCTCCTCTTCACTCCACTGGAACCTACCCAAGAAATGTGCCAAGAAAAGGGATTTTACCATCTCACAGCAGGGTGGAAGGGATTTGGGTCTGTAGAAGAATAAATGTAGCGCTCTGTGCTGACAAATTAACTCCCAAATCATGCACTTCAGTTTTATTCCTCATTTACTGACAAGGAATTGAGCAGAGAGGGGAGTGATTAGACTGAAGTCATACCAAGCCAAAAGAGGAAGGGATTAAAACCCACATCTCCAGACAGCCTTTATCATGTGTGGTTTGAAGAGGCTTATTTACATTTGCCTCCCCAGTGTTAGCAAAGTGCCAAAGCATCTCCAAGGGTACGTGAGATTCCCATGTATCCCTAGCCTCTGCTTCCAGAGCTGGGAATGCGCGGCAGGGGATGGATCACTTGATTCCCTGTTCTGTTCGTTCCTGCGGAGGCACTGACATTGGCCGCTGTCAGAAGACAGGTACTGGCTAGATGGACCTTTTGGTCTGACCCAGTATGGCCGTTCTTTATTCTTAAGTAGCTTGTAGGAAGTGAAATAGCAGTGTTACCACCACCATCTCACTTGTGATGCAACAGCAACCCTTCTTTCCTGCTGCAAAGGAGCAGATTGCAGGGATTGCTGGATCTGACTGCAACAAAATTTAGCTTTCTACCACCCAGAGTAGCCTGCAAGATAAGAGTTAACTTCATGTTGATAAGCAACACCAGCAAAGTCTTAGAATCCTGCCTCTTGTATGAATCCTAATCGTCCTTACCAGCTGTACAGTCCACCTTGGGTCTGGACTGGACGGTGTGACAGTGGCACATGGTGCCATCAGGCATGATGGTACGGTCCATTTCAATTTTTTGGTGGGAGTGATGCTGTGCGCCAGCAGTGTGGATACTGGGGATTCGGGGACAAAGGAGATCGTGGTAGAGCAGCTTAAGAGAGACAGGAGCAAATAAGTCACAGAGAGTTCTCTCTGGTTGACATTCCAGGCAGAGAAGGCTGTAAAGGCCTGACCTTGCCGCTCACTGGTAGAGGATTGGAGTGCGAGCTTGCACAGAGCAGCAATTTGTGACCCCGAGCTTTAGACTGCTCTTGGGTTACTAACTGAGAGGCACAGCCCACTATCCATTTCCCACCCAACCACCCACTGCATCTTTTCCTAATCCCAATCACACAAGCAGCTTCCCAGCCTCGTCTTTTACTGCTAAGCCTACGTGTGAAATCGAGAGCGAACCTAGATCCGACTGCTGTGCACTGAATGTCTAACTAACATCACTGTCAGGAAGTGACAGCATCAAAGCAGCTACATCAGGCCAGAAGACATATGCCTTTGTTATATCACACTGTCCTGAACCAGGAAGGCCAGCAATACCATCCATTACCACCACCCTTCAGTCAGCTGTGGGGAAGCTAGAGAGTAAAGGGGAAGGCAACACCATCTTCACTCTAGAAGCTTCATTTGCTGCCACTGTATCATTCCCAGATCCTGAATTCCAGTTCCTGTGGAGTGGCCTGTCATCTAGACAACACTTCCCAGCTATTTTGTAGGTCATATGTTTACCTCAGTGTAAGGGTAGCCGCAGGGTGTCAGCAGCTGCCAGCTCCTGGACCTCAGAGAATAGACCAGCCTCCAGATGGCTGTTTGGTGCAGGAGTCAAGTGAAACAGTAGTATATCCAGAAGCACACTGTGAGAGGAGAACAAACTCAGGCCAGAAACCCAAAAGCCCCTTTTGCTTTGGGACCTAACTCCATGCCTATGAGGCAGCTCAGAGTTGCAGTAGCTCCTTAATCACAGAGGGCTCAATGGGGCCTTATGCTTGCACTATGCCACAAACAATTGAGAGTCTGCTCGTTCTGTGAAAATAAGTGGAGTTTTTGCAAGTTCCTTCAAACTCAGGTCCTGGGACTAGTGCATAGCTTAGTAAACTGATCTGAAATCAGCTGCTCTCTGTAATGCTCTATCCCCCTTCCCTTTCAGCTATAGCATGGACGGCTTGGTGGTGTCTGGGCCTCCGAAGGGCGAAAAGGAAGCATCTGGCCAAAATCTAGTTTGAAGATGTCAAACTGAGAACTATAGTAAGCGTTTTTCATCAAGTCCAGTTTGGGTTGGTATGTGAACATTCCTGCAGAATTTCAACCCAAACATCGTGGCATTTGTGTGGCAATTTGCGTATTGTTCTCTGGGTCTCGCGCGTTCTCTTCTCTGGGTAGGTTCAGGGCGATATGCTTGCCCTTGGACCAGTTTATCACTCCTGGTTGCCTTGGAGGAGGAGAGTGGAGAGGGAGAGACCTGGGCCCGCCCCTACTCCAGGTCCCACCCAGGGGCCCTGGGTTTGTGGTGAACCACTTGACTAGCGGTTTTTCCCCGGGTTACTTCCCTCATATCCGTCAGCTTGTGAAGGGCTTCTCGCCTTTCTTCTATACAAGCCTGGTGCCCCTTACCTAGGGTTCGTTGGGCTTCCCAATCCACCGCAGCACTCCTCCAAACTTCTATTTCTCTCTGGACAAACTCTTCTCTTCTGCAATCTGCACTCTGCCCAATCCAACCTTTCTCCTTCAACTCCCACCCCTGTCTGACTGAAGCAGGGGTTTTAGCCCATGACTGGAGTCAGTGCTCTAACTGGAGTCAGGTGCTCTAATTGGCCACAGCTGTTCTAGTTATCTAAGCAAACCTTCCTCCCTTGGCAGGGAATAAGGCCCCTGCTAACACTCTTATGCTGCCCTGGCCATGCTGTATCACATTCCCCCCGCCCTGCTCACACCAGGGGTTGGGCTACTCGGACGAGAGGCAGTGTTGGCGTGAGAGGCATCAGCGTTGCCGTGTTGGCTTCCAGCCTATGCTGGACCGAAAATGGAAAGGTTGCAAAGAGAAGAACCACCTCGTCACTCTGGCATTTCTTTCCTTGTTCCTATGCATCCACTGGAGCGGGCGTGATCAGTCACAAGGGTAAACCACCGCCCCAGGAGATAGTAGCGGAGAGTCTCCATAGCCCCTTTATCGCCAAACATTCCTTTTCACAAACAGCGTATTTTTGTTCCCTGGGGAGGAGCTTCGGCTGAGGTACAAGATGCGGTGCTCCTCCTCCCCTACCATCTGGGAAAGGACGGCACCGAGATCCCACCCCCGAGGCGTCCGTCTGCAGATGATTCCTTCTCGAGTCTGGGCCATGAGTACGGATGGCAGCATAGGGCTGTCCGCAATCTGCAATGCTGTTTCCGCCGCATCTGTCCACTTCACTATCTCGGGCCCCGAGCTTTTATCAGATCCATTCAATGGCCCGCTCTTGTGGCACATGAGGGATGAATCTCCAATAGTATCCAACTATACCCAAAAATGCTCTAGACCTGCTTCTTGCGGATTGGTCGAGGCCAATCTCTGTATAGCCTCACCTTGTTCCATTGGGGCTTCACCACCCCTCTCCCTACGACATGCCCAGTTTTTGGCCTCAGCTAGTCCTATCACGCATTTCAGAGATTTGCGGTGGACCAGCCTTTCGCAAAGCGTCCACACTGCTTCCACTTTGTCCAGGGTTCTCCCCAATCAGGCTATGTATAACTATGTCATCTAGATAGGCGGCGGCATAGTTGGCATGGTTCGTAATAATTATCCATCAGTCTTTGGAATGTGGGAGGGCCCATGGAGTCCGAAAGGGGAGACAGTGTACTGGAACAGGCCATCGGGTATAGAAAAGCAGTCTTTTTCCCTGGCATCTTGGCCAGGGTATTTGCCAATATCCTTTTGGTCAGATCTAGGGTGGTTAGGTATTTGGCCTTGCCTAACTGATCAACCAGCGTCAATGCGTGGTATCGGGTAGGCATCGAAGTGGGATACTTCATTTAATTTCCGGAGTCGTTACAAAACCTCAGGTGCATCAGGCTTGGGGACTGTACGATTGACTGGACCATGGCTGTGGGATTCTCAATGACCCCGAGTCCAGCATCTTTCGCACTTCTCCTAATTTCTTTCCCTTTTAGCTTCCAGTATTCGATATGGTCTTATCGTCACCCTACTCGGGGCTGTGACAATATGATGTTGGACTAGTGCCGTTCGCTGTTGGGTACAAATACGTCCTGGTTCCGGTGGATCATTCATGACTCCATCGTTGTTTCGGGGTTAAGTCAGGAGACATCTTTACCGGCTCCTTGCGGCCCGTCTGCCTGAGGTAGAGCTCCTCGAGTGACCAGACACATCTCTCTGTCATGCCAGGGCTTCAGTAAGTTGATGTGGTATATTTGCTCTGGCTCGGCGGTCTGGTGTCTAACCTTATAATTCACTTCTCCAATGGCTTCCTATCTCCTATGGTCCGTGCCAACTGGGCTAGGAGGTTTCGTCTTCTGTGGTCGGCACTAACACCATCCCCCGTCCCCGGCTGAAATCTTTCGATTTTCGCCCGACCGTTGTAGTATGTCCGCCTGTGCCTTCTGTGCTTTTTCTATATGCTCCCCGTACTATCGGGTCTCGAGTTATCCGCTCTCGCATCTGTGTACACATGCTCAATAATATTTCCTGGTTGGGTTGTCCCTCCAATACCTCCTTGGCGATATCCAATATCCCGCGTGGGTGGCGTCATTATAAGAGTTCAAAGGAGAAAAACCCGTGGACGCCTGGGGAACTTCCCGTATAGCGAACACTTAGATCGGCAAAGAGATGTTCCATCCTTCTCATCTGTGTGCTACCACCTTCCGGATCATACTTTTTGAGGGTCGATTGAATCTTTCGACTAGTCGTTGTTTGTGGATGGTAGACGGAGGTCCGAATGGCTTGTATACGGAGCAGTGGCACCTAATGCTTTACATTAGTTTTGAAGTAAACGGGGTTCCCTGGTCTGTCAGATCTCCAGTATCGCCCACGCTGCGAAAACCTGTAGTCTTCTTTAGTATTGCCTAGACGTCGGGTTCTTTAAAGGGATGCCTCTGTGATATCGTGTGGCATAGTCAAGGATGACTAGTACGTTTTCAGTGGCCGTGCGACTTTCTAGTGGGCCACAATGTCCATAGCTATCCTCTCGAACGGGAATCAATAAATAGGTAAAGGTACTAGTGGGCGCCCGCAAGCGAGGTCAGGGGCTATCAGCTTGGCATTCAGGGCAGGAGGCACCAATAACGCTGGACTTCTGCTCGTATTCCTGTCCAATAAAACCTCTTAGCTATTCTATCCAGCGTCCTTGGTCTTCCCCTAGATGTCCCCCAAATAAATGACTGTGAGCATAACCTAGTACGCCCTTATGTGTTTTCGTGGGACTAGGAGTTGCTCTACTTCTTCCCCTCGTATTTGCTCTATTCTGTACAACAGACACGTCATTGAGCTACGTAATATCGCCTTGGGCCTTTCGACTTTTCTTTTGCTCACCAGGTACTCCTTTAGCTTCCCTACTCCTCCCTCACGTGCACTATAATGGACTTCGGCCTGGGTCCTGCCCAAAGTGGTTCACGTGCAGCGCTGAACTGACTAATTAGGGGGCCTATTCAACTCTGTCTCCACTGGGGTGCTCCGCACATTGGGCCAGGAACTCCGCTTGAGTCCTCCGTGGAGCCGAACCTTCATCCTTGTCTCCTGGGCGGTTCGTCTACCCACAAGGGAAGTCTTTTGATTAGCTGCCAGAATGCTGGTCCCTTCACTTTTAGCCGCCCTTCTTTCTCGCCTAGGCCTTACGGGGTTTTCCAGGGGATGAGAACAATTCTGGAGCAAAATTCAGCAACATGGGCGAGGCTACTTTAGTATTGCCTCTGTCTCAACCTGGGGGTGCTTCTCTCTCCTGCCTCTATCGGGTCAGTAAAGTTCTCAAACCAGGGAAGTTCTCTCCAATCACAAGAAAGGGAGCTTGGGACGACTCCTGCAAAACTCTGGTGGTATTACCCTGGATTTCAATCCGACTGGATTGTGGGAAAATCACGGTGCCATTCGCATGTTACCCCTGTGCTTTGCGCGAGTTAGTTGGTCTGTTCCCACCAACTTTCCGCAGAACCAACGTGACAGCACTCCGCAGATCTATTAATGCTATGGTTTTCTATACCGGTTCATTTTTACTGGTCTGGTAAATCCATGTGAGGTCAATGTAACCCTACCAAGTTGATTAGGCCACATTGCTCCCCATAACTCCCCAGATTTACACTGCATAGGCACCTCCTTGTTGGGACATTGGGTGCTATAGCCCCATTCCCCCATCATACACCCGTCCCTCATTCCGGTTATCACCCCTTGCCTGGGCTAGTTGGCCGCCCCCCACCACTCTTCCCAAACCCCCAGGTCCCTTTCTGGCCTCGAGCCATTCTCACTGTCGTGTCCTCCCGGTTATAGTTTTCTAGAGCTTGACAGGATACCGGGGCCTGGGTTTGGGGTTGTCCTTCCTGGGTTGCCGTGTCTCCCCGCTTGGAGTCTGGAACATTCGCGGGCTGCCAGTGTCTTATCCACGAGGGAGAGCCAACTCATCATAGGGTAGAGGGTCATTCTGACCCACCCAAGTGTCCTGAGTCGCTGTGGTAACCCCCGATAACCAGTCCAACTATTAGTACGTCACATCTCCTCAGAGCTTATGGGGCTTCACAGGGCCGCAGCCATTTCCGGTCCGTGTGGATCAGTCACACAACTGCGTTCGGGGTGTCGTCCTCCATATTATTCAGCCATTCATGACCTCTGGGCTCGTAGTGCGTTGTCACTCCGAACTGCCAGGATCTCTGTCCTGTAGCTGGGGAAGTAGTTGCTGCAGCTTCTGCAGACATATCGTATAGTACCTCGGGCTTCCCGCACGATTAGCGGAATGGGGCGGCAAGGCATACCACAGACCATTTCTCATCCGCGGGTGACACAAGGCCTGCCTCGCAGGCTGTTCTCTTCAAAAGCACGGAGGTATGCTCCACCATCATCCTCCCTGGTCATTTTTATGTATAGTAATGGCTAGCCCGTATGGTCCGGGTCTTTCCCCGTGGTGATTCTTTCATTAAGGGTTTTATCTGGCTTATTAGGTCTTCTCAGCAGGCCTCGTGCTGAGAGCCTGACTCTAGCACAGCTGATTAGCCTCTTCTGCAATTCTATCGCCTCTTGTGGGTTGGTTGCTGCGAGCCTGGTAGCCTCCTGCTGGGCCGCGGTGGCATGTAAGAGGCCTTGACCACGTCGCCATTCTTAGGGTGGGAGGGTTATGTCTTCCCCCTGGACTATGTTCCCCAGCACGGCCAGATCCCACTCTGACACCACGTGTGGCAAATTGCCGGTTATGTTTCTTCTCTGGGGTAGGTTCAGGGGTCAATTGCTTCCTCTGGACCAGTTCTTAATCACTCCCCTGGTGCCTTGAGAGGAGGTGGAGAGGGAGGACCTGGGCACCCCCTCTACTCCAGTCCACACCCAGGGGCCCTGGGGTTGTGGTGAACCACTTGACTTAGCGGTTCTTCCCGGGTTACTTCCCTCTCATACCCGTTCAGCTTGTGAAGGGCCCGCCTCTCTTCTATACAGCCTGGTGCCCCTTTACCATAGGGTTTCTGTTGTTTGCTTCCCAATCCACCGCAGCACTCCTCCAAACCTTCTCTCTCTGACAACTCTTCTACTTCTGCAATCTTCACTCTGCTCCAATCCAACCTTTCTCCCATTCAACTCCCACCCCCTGTCTGACTGAAAGCTAGGGGTCTATATCCCATGACTGGTGGAGTCAGGTGCTCTAGTTATCTAAAGTAAACCTTCTCCCTTGGTGGAATCAGGCCCCCTGCTAAACTCTGTATCACATATTGCACTAAGACACTCTGTTTTCAATATGTGGGTCTTATGAACTGACCCGGCTTTTTCCAAGGAGAAGATTTCATGATCCTTTCACTTGTAAAAATCTCAGGGGCTGTTGTAACACCAGGAATGACTTCAATCCTCTGATTTTGAGCCTTACCGGATCCTGTTTATGGCTGATCATACTCACTCTCCCCATCACTGCTGTTCCCCAGTACTCTCAGCTTCAACTCTTTGCTTCGTGGTCCCAGCTCCCTGTCAAGATAGAAACAGAAGAATTGGCGCTCAGCACACGTCAAAAGATTTCCATCCAAGAACTCTCTTCCTCTGACTGACCCTATTCCTCACCCACCTCCACCTCTTCACAGGGCCCAGAATTTAGCACCGTTTTTTTGTGTGAGAGTGATGCCAGAAGAGAGCTTCTGCTCCAGATGTGAGGTGCAATTTCACAGCTGCTAAGAACGCAAGGGGAGGTGGAGCAGCAGTGCTACAATCAGAAGTGAAATTATTATATGGATTGGGCTGCACTAGGAAAACAGCATGGATACTCAGGATGGGAAGAGCAGGGATATGAACACGAACTTCTGCCAATACAAAGGAATTTGAATCTAGGATAGTTGGCATCTGACATATACCCATCCCTAATGAACCCCAGAGACCTGGCACACTGGCTGCAGCCCTCCCTTAGCTGAAAAAGCAAAGACCAGCTCCTTACAGCATGAGCTCCTCATTCCACTCCACTGCTGCTGCAGTGCTGGAGATGCTTGCTCTCGTTGGCTTTGTCCATTTCTGCTGCAAAGGACTGTCTAGCTCAGCTACACAGCATAGCTTCCCACCTCCTGGGATAGAGAGAACGGATCAGAGGAAAGGAAATGAGGACGAGAGGACTGGAATTCTACAGAGTGAATTATTAGGATATTGCTCAGCATGCTGGCATCCCTCCAGCCCAAATCCTGAAGACCATCAGAGCAAAGTGTCTTTTCATCCTCTGAAGTCAAACACACTTACGCCCCCTCTCCTGAAGTTTGTCTGGTTTCTCCCTTCTTACCTCCTTCCTCTTCACAGCTCAAGTTGACCACCTGCATATGCCGGAGAATTAACTTGGACACTGTAGAGGGCACTATATTAGATGAGGACTCTTGGGACAGTTTTTCACAGGACATCTGAGAAACAAAATGGGAGGTAGACAGATCAACCATGCCCAACTGAAATACTCTCACTAATCCCTTTCCCCAACCAGCGGATTGGAGTAAGGGGCCATACCAGGGCAAATGGGAACATTAAAAGAGAGGACATAGCCCAGTGAGAAGGAGGAGGCTGAATAACCTCAATCAACGAAATACAGTGCTGATGGTTATGATATGCATCCCTGATTGCCCTGTGGCAATTCATGGTATCTAGCATGAACAGAGGAGAGAAGCCACTCATGAACCTGAGCTGGTCCCACAGCCTATTAACCTGTAGAGGAGTCTGTGCAGGGAAGTGACTATGGGAGCACCATTGCTTAAGACATTGTAAAGCAAACAGAGGAACTGACTATAGGGAACAAATCTGAACTGCCTATGGAGGATGGGTGAAATAAGTCAGACATCCTATTAAATTGTTAATTACTGTTTCTGTGTGGTCTCTTCTGCACTCACCTGCACATCCAGTCCCCACTCCTGAGCCCAGATTCCATTTCCTCCTTTAACACTCTAATACAAGGGCCATATCTGGGTATGGAAATTGTATGGCAGGCCATGAATGCTCACGAAATTGGGGTTGGGGTGTGGGAGGGGGTGAGGGCTCTGACTGGGGGTGTGCGCTCCAGGGTGGGGCCAGAAATTAGGAGTTCAGGATGTGGGATGGGGCTCCAGGCTGTGGTGAGTGGGTGAGGGTTTGGGGTGTAGGAGGGTGCTCCGGGCAGGGACCAAGGGGTTCAGAGGGAAGGAAAGGGATCAGGGCTGGGTCAAGGGGTTGAAGCACAGGGAGTGGGGGTAAGGGCTCCAGCTGTGGGTGCAGGCTCTGGGGCGAGGCTGGGGATGAGAGGTTGGGGTATAGAAGGGTGCTCCGGGCTGGGATCAAGGGGTTTGGATGGTGGGTGGGGGAAGCAGGGTTCGGGCACAGAGCCGTGGCTCAGGAGTGCAGGCTCTGGGGCAGTGCTTACTTCAAACAGCTTCCAGAAGCAGCAGCATGCCCCCACTCTGGCTCCTACACGAAGGCACAGCCAGGCGGTCCTGCTGCACACTGCCCCATCCACAGGCAGAGCTCCCATTGGCTGTGGTTCCCAGCCACTGGGAGCTTCAGGGGTGGTGCACAGAGCAAGGGCAGCATGTGGAGCAGAGCCTCCTGGCTGCGCCTCCACGTAGGAGCCAGAGGGGGGACATGCTGCTGCTTCCGGGACCCTTGCAGAGCACCCCCCTGATCCTGCTCCACCACTGGAGCTCCACAGCAGGGCAAGCCCCCGACCCTGCTCCCCAGCAGGAGATCATGGGCCCGATGCGGCCCAAGGGCCGTAGTTTGCCCATACCTGCTATTATAGATATCTCTGAGCCTGCCAGTGATCCTCCTCAATTCCCACTGCTTTCAAGGCATACGGGGAAAGAAAAAAAGGATTACTAGACATCAGACCAATGTTCTTATCTAGTCTGGTTTCCCATCTCAAAGTGGTCAGCATCCACTATTCCAGAAGAAGGCAGAAAAAGCCTATAATAGACAGGTATGGATTTAACCCATAGGGAAGTGTCTTCCTAATTCCTGCCAGTTAATAGCCATTTTATGTCCTGAAAAATTAGTTAACAGACATGTAGTTTTAATCCCAGTAGTATAATGGAGAGTATTACCCTCCCCAAACACATCTAACGATTTTTGATTCTTGCCACGCTCTCAACCTCGGTAATCTTGTTGCAGTGACTTCCACAGGCTAATCAGGCTGAAAACGAGGAGAGCCTTACCACATTGCTACCAGCAGTGCATGCCTTCAGATTCACCATCATGGCAGGCTGGGTGCTGATAACTGAGTCCTCAATCAGGTCCTTTATGGTGGACAGATCCACTTTCCCATCATTCTTCTTCCCAACAAACCAAAATGAAAAAGACCCCCCAAAAAACCACAAAAAAGTTACTGGAACAGTTTCGTCCATAGAAGATAATTTGCTGTCCTGATTTCTCATCAAAGCCATTAAAGTGGCCCCAGTCCACCTCCCACAGAGTCATACTCAGCCATTCCCTCTAGGGTTCCTAAAAAGGGGTAAACCAAGTGTGTCACTCACAGCTTATGTACATAGTACAGCTTATATATACAGTGTACATACACATACATCCACACTCTCACAGTGTTTCAACGCAAACGAGTTAAGGACAAGTGCCTGCAATTTCCCTAAGAGCTGCAGTCACTCCAAATCATGACAATAGTAATTAAAGCTTCCCATACCATCACAACTGTGAGAGACAGATGGGTGACCAACCTGCTGCACTTTGGAACAGCAGTTGGATTGCTACACTGAGTCAGAAAGAAGAAGCCGGGGGAAGCCAGATACTCAATACACACACACACACACCACACAATTAAGACTTATGGGATTGGAGGGACTAAACAGGAAATGCTGCAGGGCACAAGTGTGCCAGAATACACTTCATTAAGCGGTTAATATTGTGGATTGTGCCTGCACTAACTTTTTTCAGGAACTCTCCTACTGTAGCAGCTCCACCACTGGTAGCAACACTGGGAGAACTTGTCTACATTAGTGCTTCCACTGTCTCAGCCATTGGTGGTGCTGCACCAACGCTAATTCAAGAGTAGAAGATTCCCACCCCTCACCCTTTAATCAATCGTTCAAAAGATACTAATACAAACAAGGCTATAGAGAGGAAAGGCTGACAGCTCCTCGCCTTTCCCAAGTAACAGCCCAGTACTGGGTTTAGCCCACCATGCCTGTTCTCAGCCCCAGCCCCACTTCTTCCCTCCTCCAGTTTGCTCACTTCACGGGGCTGAAGTTTCGGAACAACTGAAAGGTTCAAGTCTGGTCTGTTCTTGAATGTCCATGACACCAGCAGGCCCTCATTCTGCAGCTCCTCCAAACGGATCTCCACCTGGCTCAGGCCAAAAGAGGACCATTAAGAATCAACTTGTTATTAGATGCCCTGTTCATTGATTCAGGATTAAATCACCAACAGGGCCTCATGAAACCTAGTATGGTGAAAGGGCAAAGAGGACCATCACAAATCAATCTGTGCCAAATACTTTGTAAACAGAGGGCTTGCTTATGGTATGCCAGCATGATATCCAGAGTTCCGAGAGGTAAGAACCATCCCAGAAAACCTCACAGTCCCAAAGAAAGATCTGTAATAGCCATCCTGAGTTCTCACCTCTATGTGAAGCACAGAGACTGGTGAGAGGAGAACAAGACTATAAACATGTCTCATTATTTCACAGATTGAACAGAAAGCCTGGCAGGAGACACATAACGAAGAACAAATTGGCTATTAATACAGGACCTCCACCGAGACCAATCAACCAACCATTGCCAGTTCCGAGCGTGGACATTTACAACAACAACTTTTTAGGAGGAACTAGACTGAGAACCAACTGGGCCACCAAACAGCCTGGAAATGGGCAAATACAACCTGGGCTGGATTTGAACCTGTAACATCAATGCAGAAGGCTCCACTGCTCCATTCCCCAATCCCACTGAGCAACACAGTCTCAGTGAAAATGCATTTCCAACAATGCTTTCTTCAGAAGGTGCCCGGACCTCGGAGTCTTTCAAGAAGGCTCAGACAACAACTCAGCAGGAAGCTATTGGAAGTTATGTTTCTTTTAAATTTACTTGGGATTAAAAGGGCTGTTCTCTGGGAAAATTTTGGAGATACCCAATAAATGAAACATTCAAAAGGGAGAAAACTTCTTATGAGTGAAGTAAGGAACCCAGGATCAACAGAGCTAAACACACAGTTTCCCAATAATGCATTTCTTTTCAAGCAAAACAAAGGATTTTCTTGTTATAACACAGATGGGTCACAGGGCTCTTTCATACTTTGCAGTAGAGCCTGACTATGTGGACTCCATGCTTCCAGTCCAGCCTAGCAACAAACAGCATCTTACAAAAACACAAATAGGCCATTACCATGCCTCAGAAATCCAGTCACTGGATTTTGTTATGCCTACATAGACTGGGTCTATAGCAAGTTTTATAGCATGATTCTCAGACTGGAGCTCCCTCAACACACAGCTCAGGGAAATTCTGCTAACCCCACAGTTTTGACAGGAGGATTGTTAACATGACTCTCATGCCAGCCCTTCCCCTCCTCCTGCAGACTGGAAGAATGGTTAAGGGACAGGGAAAGAGGAAGTCTTTAATCCATCAATTTAGCATTATTACCTGGGCCTGCAGCAGAGCTAAAGTGACATGATAGGTATCCATGGCAACAGCAGCTGGAGACTGCTGAGTGACAGAGACTGGGAACTTCACAGCATCAGCTGACAGATGGCAGTGCAATACCTAGACAAAAGAGGGAAAGAGTCTGCAGCAGCCTCCCTGGGAGAATTGGGTTGAATGGGAAATGCCTGTGCAGACCGGCAGCCAATCAGAGAAGGGCTTATTGGGAGCCAATTGGGGGCCAGATTGGAGACATCCAATCAGGGCTCAGCTTGGCCCTATATAAGGGCTGCCCAGGAGAGTAGCAGGCAGTCTGTCTCCAGAGCAGAAGACCAGCACCATGGACAGAGCAGTGCTGGGCAGGCTCAGGGGGAGAATAGCAAGGCTCCGGCCCAATACCTGCCAGACTGCAGGCCCTGATAGAAAGGGCCTAGAGAGTGCGAGGGGCCAGAGGGAAAATGGCCCAGGGGCAGTTGGGACAAGGGGAGAGAAGGAGAGTAGAGAGGTTTCCACTAAAGGGTCCCTGGGTTGAGACCCAGAGTAGTGGGCGGGCCTAGGTCCCCCCTTTCCCCTTCTATTGCACCTGGCCATGCAGTAGGGTGGCTGAAACCAACTGCAACTGGCCCTTGAGACAAGGGGCTAGATTTTGGAGGTTGTGGTTGGCCACTGAGTGACACGGGCTCAGATGCCAACCAAGGGCAGACAACAGGTGGGACACCACCAGGAGACGGTGCTCCACTGGACTCAGCTAATTCCCGGAGATAAACAGCAGGAGGCGCTGGGTGGTGAGACCCAGCCTTGTCATACGTGGTGACAGAAGTCAGGGGAATGCAAATACTCATGACTGGAGAGGAGTGTCAAGGGGTGCTTATGGTGTGACCATAGTTACCTCAATAATTTGCTGCTTAAGTCTTTGATGTACTCTTACTGAATCTCCTCAGTTTTACAAGGTCCCCTCTGTTTTGAATTGTAAGGCCATGATGTTGAAAGTCCAACAGCACTGATCAGAGCCAAGAATAGTGCAAGATACAAGCACTGTGTCAGTTTCCTCAGCCACCTCTGTCAAATCCTGACCTGCACCCCCACTACTATCCCAGACTGGAGCTTGCCCCTATAGCTATTCCAGTACTGAGTGGCCACCCTTCTCCTAACTCTGACATCTCAACCCTGGCCCCCATCCATTGTCCCAGACTTAAAGGCCAAGATAATCCTTGTAGAATATACACTAGCACTCAGTGAAAAGATACAGAGCACAACAAAATGCAGAATGGCAGTGTCTTACCATACTGTGGTCTGCCTGGCCTGTGCAGGTCACGTGACTTATATTCACCGCTGGTGGAAGCTGAGGACTCTCTTCGAATGTGATTTGGATTGAACTCTGGGGTAAGAGAATCTTGTTAGTCCCCAAACAAGGTTAGTTTATCTAAAAGCCATTTCCAATGAGAGGCCTCCAGAACTGCCACATGGCAGCCACGGGACAGCTGTGAGAGTGCAGAGCAGCATCCACACAAGACAAGTGGGTAACAGTGAGTGTAGGCACATTCAGAATGAGTAAGAGGAAAGCCTTCCTTGCATGGTATGGAGCTGGCTTGTGAAATTCCAAGCCTGAGGGGGCCATGGTAGATTTAAACAAGGGCTGGAGGATTCCATGACAAATAATATCTGTAGCTACGCCAGCATCACGCTGAAGGGTACAAGTTCACCAATGCAGGCTCAGATAGGAATTACTACCCCTTTGTGCACACAGCATAGGGAGAGGAACTCCCTCTGGAGAGCATACAAAGGCTTTGTTTATGAACAGCTCCTTATGCAGTCAGCCCTAGGGTGTTTTAAAAGGACCATAAAGGGATCACACAGGCATTATCCATTAAACACAGATCTCAGCAGGGATGGAAATTATAGCAACCCCTGATATCTGAACCCAACCATCCATGGCTGTTGCATCCCCAAAACCAGTATTTCAGAACAGTGTCTGGCAACCCAGTCTCAGCTACGAAGTTACCCCACATAGTTCTCCTTGGGGCCAGAGAGATTTCAGAATCCCAAAACATCTCACTTGGCAAAGTGGCTTTCAAGAAATAGCATCACCAAGAGCATCTGCTCAGTTCTTTGCTTGTTACCCCATAAATTCACTAAGGGCAGCAGCAAAGATATTTTAGGGAAAGAGAGAAACAAGAAACCGATAGGAGCTGCATTCACACTAGGAGGGTTTCGGTCAAAGCACTAAGACAGACAGGTTCCAAGTGGCAGAAGGCAGAGAAAAATGAGCCCCCTGAATACACAAATCACATGAAAAAACCTGTGTCAAAGACAGCGGGACCACAGTGACAGAGATAGCAATGTCAGATCATGTGGGGGGTTGTGGCTGATGCCAATTTGCTTTAACAATTTGGTTTTGGGGCCAAATTATTTCAAGCTGGGTTTGAGTCTACCTGCCCCCTGCATCAATTCTAGTTTAGTTGCCCATCTTCAGATTTGGAGAAGTGGGGTGGGGGGAAGGCTCTGATAAAGCTTTACGTCCATGAACCCAGTTCATTTAATGCAGATGACACTCCAGCCACAAGGGAGAACTCTGCAAAATATGGAGGAGGAGAAGACAAGTGGTGGTGGGGTCCAGTACTGAGATAAAATGGGCACCACTCCCAGAGTTTTTGCCTCCAGGTGGCAGTAGGCAAGTACCTTCTTCTCCACAGCTGCAACCTGCTTCTGGGAAGCATGCTGTCACACAAGCACAGCTGCTAGACCTGTATCTCCATTTTGAAATATACCCTCAGGATGTCTGACATCTCACCGCACTGAGTAAATATGGCAGCCACCACCTTTAAGTTCTGCTTCCCCTCTATTTCAGTGCCTCAAGCTATGGCACCCCCAGCTTGCTGCAGAGGGGACTCTGGACCTTAATTTCTGTCCTCTCAGGAGAAACCTGAGCATCCCTGTCTTTGCATTTGTTTTTGCCACTCAGAAAGATGCCTCACTTTGACTTCCATCCACAGCCAGTCTGGGGGTGAGAGAGGTGAGCTGCTCTGTGCTTTTGGAGTGATCCCTCTCCCTGGGTCTGCAGAGATGACTAGAGTTGAGGAGAGGACAGACAGAAAGCAAGATGCCTAGACCTGTGCTTCTATTTCACAGCACACAGATAAAACAATGGGCATTACAGTGTCATGGGAGCTCACCTGCTGGGAGGCAGGTTCAGATGCTGCTCCTTAGCAGAGATCACCATGAGGCTGGACATGTCTCCCTTACAAGGAGAATGACAAACCAGAGAGAGTACAAGAGCCAAACTGCAGCTTTTCCTGAAGCTTCAGAAAAAAAATGATTCCAGCTGCAGCTACCTAATCATGATGTGATCTCCACACTCAGCAGAATCTCACCAACTATAAAGGTCCCTGAGCATGGGCCAAATGCTCCCCGAGTTCCAATCTGCAGACCATTTGCTACAATAGTCCTGGGATCTCAGGCAAAATTCTGCCAATGTTCCTCTATCCTGATCCAGAGTCCCCCTGCTCTTTCAGTCATGGGCTCCCGACACACTTGTCTGCTGACACATCTCTGTCCTAACCGGGAGCTGCCCTGCAATTCCAGCTCGGAGTTCATCCAACCAAGAGCCATAGCTGTGATGCAAATGGCCAATCTGAAACATAAACAAGTGTTTAAGACAAGAAGTGAAAAAGTAATTTTCACTCCAGACCTAATTTTGAACCCAAGTGTCCTGAGGTGAAAAGCTAGTGCTTTAACCCTTTTGCAACATGGAGGCCTTTTGGTGTCCCCTCTTCCACCCTTTGTCTCTGTTTAGAGAATCCCCCCTCACATCAAAACACCTCTTTGACAGGGGTAGTCCATCCTTTTAAAGGTAGTAGGGTCTAGAGCCATCCCACTCCCGTCCCATGGTATGGCCCCTTTAAGGTGAGGTACCCAAGGATCCACGAGCAGGAGTCTTGTAGAGTTAGTCTGGGAAAGAGAGTTGTATATAGTCTGCCTATTCCCTCAAAACAGACACACACATTAGCCGAAGAAGGCTGCATCCCTGCCGACCCCTCAGAGCCTGGGGACTAATTGGAGAAGCAGTCCTGCTGGAGGAAAGCTACAAGAGGAGCCGTGGGGGCCTCTGCACCAAGGAGGGTGCTGCTTGACAGACAATCCCCAGCCCTAAAGGAAGGGCTGGGAAGACCCCTAAACCTAAAGGGAGGAGGCCAGGCACTTTTAATTACATTTCTTCAGGTATCTTACAAGATAAAAACCCCAATGCTGAAAACATCAAAACATATAATTCCCCCAAGAGATCACATCTTCTCTGTCACCCTTTGGATATAGCATCATATGACAGGCCGTGCAACCACATCAGGAACCCACAACACAGCAACAGAATGGATATCCACATCAGGTACTTGCATCCTTTGTGATGCGGAGTCCAAATCCCCAGTAGGGCAGTTAATGGGCACGAACACATTGCTTTAAGTCTGTTAACCTTTATAAAATCCTTTTTACCATCTCTTCTGGGACACTGCTGGGTTAAATATATTATTTTTAACATTCCTTACCTAGTAACACTTGAGATTATTAAAACAAAGAATTTTTAGTCATGCTTCTTGTTTAGGTTCTGTGTTTCTTTTAGCTTGGACAAGGCAAGCAAGAGTAGTAGTAGCGAGTGAGTTTTCCTTGCCAGTGGTTGTGCATCACTGCACTAAAAAGTGCAATGTTTAGATTAAAAAGTAACTCCATTGAAAGTGTATTGAGTAAATATTTCCTGATTCTTTTTTTCAAAGTGTTTCTACTCAACTTAGCATTTGTTAAGAGTTAGACTTCACAAACCCTGCATTTGGATAGCAACTTTGACAACATCTTATGTGGTTAGGCTGAGAGAGACTTATGTGGTCTGAACTTTCATCTTATTCCTTATTTCATAACATTGCTTTCTTATTTATTCAATTTTGCTTCTTGCGCAGGTTCAACCCCACTTCAGCTACATAAACTGTGGAAGGCAGTCAGTACTGAGTTTGGTAGCCCTATTTGGCTAACCATTACTGTCTGGATAACAAAGTCACTTTAATCACTTCCTGTAACATTTCCTCCATGAAAAAATATGCCACATTTGTGTAGTCCTGATATACTGTATACATAAATAATAAGCTAAAACATATACAAAGTCTACAGTCAGCCTCATTATCCTATCAGGAGATTGTCTTTCTGAACACTGAATTTGTGTGCTTCGCTTTGTATTTGAAAAATCTGTGGTATATTACTGTAATTTTATATGTAAATGAGAGATTACAAGACAAGTGTTTCTTCCTGTGCTGTGCAGGATTTGCTACATTCAATGTTACTGACTAACTTGGCCCCCCCCACCCGGTCTGTTTTGTGTATATCAGCAGATTAATCACCTGAGATCAACACTGAAGCAAGTGAATTAATAACAGAATTACAGGGGAAAGTTACTTGCTTTATGCTATGGAAAATAAGTATGGAAACATGCGAGTTTAGGCCTCAAACCTCCACTGATCAGGCTAAACTTCCACACAGTATAGTTATGCATTATCCTTTCAAATGCAATCAGCAACATCATGGGGCTTTCTCCTTGCATAAAACATTCCCACCCTCCCCAAAAATACACACAAATTTTATATCGATCTTCTCCTCTCATTGAGGCAGCAAAGTCCTGGATGTGACAAAGATAATAAATTCCTCAATCTCCTTTTTTGGAGTGCACATTACTTTAAACTAGCCTTCAGGGAATTTTGTCTCAGTCTTTTAGAAGCCTATAGCAACATCTTAACACTCCAGAAAGGCCACGAACCTTTCCACCACAGCAGGCAACCTCAAATACTGGACCCACTATACCTGTACTCTCTTTGGGTGCAGGGTGGAAGTCATCACCTTGCAGGTACTGTGGGATGCTACATTTGTTTCCATGAGAAATCAATTAGGAATAGTCTGTTTTAGTATTATGCAACATTAAGAATTAGAGATTAAAGTGAACACTGGCAAGGAAATTCAGAAGTTAAGATTACTGTGGAAGCCTCCTAGTGCAATGTCAGATAGTTTTACATTACCTAGAGTTGGGGGCTAGAAAAATAGTTTTACAAAAAAAACTTACTGTTAAATAGAAATCTTGACTATTTTTAGAACAAAAATAGTTTATATTTAAGTATTCTTAAATGCTTGCAGTACTTACAACCAAGGCATTGTAGTATTAGGCTAGTGCATGAAAGCCAGAAAATGAAATTATCCAGTCTATTATCATTGTTTCAGATAAGCAAAAGGTAGAACGTAAAAAACAGACATGTTAAGGGTAAAAATTCTCATTTTTCAAGTATGCTCAATTTTAGTAAATATGGGCATTAGTAGAAAGGTGACTATTGTATATTATTTTAGTCTAACATATCCCACTACATTTAACAGATTACATACAATAGCACAAAAAAACTTCATATATGCCAGTGGTCAGATGTCCCGCAAGGAAGAGACCTAGCACAACGTAGGGATGATCTGAAAGATCTTTTCCATCTCTAACTTCCACTACAGTGATTGTGAGAACTTTACTTTCCATTTCTGGTTTCAGTGCATTTAAATTTTCAATAGTAACACTGCATGATTAAGGACAAGCCAAGACCCCAGCTCCCCATGTCCCAGTTTACTCGGGCTACAGAAGGGTCCACCCCCTGTGTCCATTCAAACACTATTTGGACAGGAGTCAGGGAAATCCACAGCACTTTCTGTTCTCCAGAGCACTTTAAAGTTAATCTGAGAAAGGATGAAAGCCGCCACCCCTTTCATGCCATTTGCCCCTGTATAGGCAACCCCGATTTTGTTCTTGGGGGAGCAATTTCATCAAAGCTGGGGGAGGAAGAGAATGGGGTTAACTATTAGCAGCTATTCAAGTGGCATTTCTGTGAGGTGCCCAAACACCCGACCCCCTAATCCAGTTGGAGTTACTGCCCCATGCCCGGCTCCGGACCAGCACCCACTCCCTGCCTCTTACCCCGTGCCTGCAGGCCTGCTCGTTGAGAGCTCGCACCCAAGCTCGCTGCCAGTTCTCCCGGAAGGATCTGAAGGCAAAGAGCGAGGCAAGGAGCCCTCTGGCCCCCGCTACCGCCTCCTCGGGCGCTCCGTCCCGGGCCACCCGCAGCCTCAGTAAGGACTTCCAGATGCTTGCTTCCCTTAGAGTTGCTCCCGAGGTCTCCGGCTTTCCCCGGTCGCTCCACACGCTCCGGGAATACTGCAACAGCCAGGCCGAGACGGTGAGCAGGGAGGCGGCGAAGAGGAGCACCAGAGCCGCCCAGCCCAGCTCCAGCTCCAGCTCCATGGTGCTCTCTGCTCAAGCAACTTCAGGAAAGCCGGTAAGGGTTTCACGTGGGTCCGGGGGACATGACTGGGGCAGGGGAGCCGCCCAGGGCCTCACCCCGAGCTCCGGCAGTTGTACGGGAGCATCTCAAGGGTCGGGGCCTGCCCAAATCTCAGTCGCTACTCCAGGAATAACCACTGATTTCCCGGGAAAAGGGCGGAAGGACGCTACCGGTCTCCCTTGTGATACGGAGTGGTTGTGGCTCCCGGTCTCTCCCCAGCTCCTCCACTCGCTACATTGTATCTGCTCCGCGTTCCACACTGGCCGAGGCGACGTTGCGCGGTTCCGTATACTCCCCGGATCTGCACTCTTCCCGGGCCTGGTTCTCCGGGGCGGAACCGAGCTTGTGCCGGGGAAAAGCCAACCGGGGCTGCGTGCGCAGAGCTAATCTTGACACATGATCGGGGACGCCCCGCCTCCTGCTGGGCTGGCCCCTTTGAGGCGCCGCTCCGCCTCCTCCAGAGGAAATGAGAATTGTCTTCGCTCTGAGCTCGCTCACTGACCGCACGGATCCCGGTCTCTGCTGCTGTAATACCAGCAGGTGCCTCCCGCCCCGGCAGCAGGGTTCGTTTTTGTTGTTGCGAAACTGCAAACCCAGCCACTCATTCACCTGAGGCCAAATGAGAAAGAAGCCTCGTCCCTGACAGGATCTTGCAGTCCCTCCAGCACGGGAGAGGCAGAGAAGGGCGGCTGGGTGTCACTGTCTCAACTGATGTGTTTGAATAACCTGGGGTTGGTACAAGTGGGAGCAGACGGGCAAGAAGACAGTCCCCTCTCTCTGGGAGCTTCAGATATTGGTATGTTGGATTGCTGGTAGGCACACTTGATTATCACTGTGTTGTACAGGTGGTGAAACTGAAGTGCGGAGATGGGGAAGAGCTCAAATTCATACAGGTAGTGGTACTGTGGTATTGAGAGAAATAAGATTTGATATTTATATCGTGGCGTCCATACAACCGTCCTTTAGAGTCTGATTCTCAAGCCTTGCATTTTGTATAGTCATTTACTGTGGATGTAAAATGCTATTTACTACACAGAACGTTGCCTTGCACCTGCTGCAGCAGAGTTCAGTGATTCTGACAATTGCTGGAATCACAAACAAAATCACAGAGTATGGTCACAGTGGTTGTTTTATTGTTTATCATAGCACCTAGCAGGCCTAGTCGTGAACCAGACCCCACTGTGCTAGGTACTGTACAAATAAAGAAGATGCTATACTTTTTTTATACATTGTCCTATAATAAGAGAATAAGGATCATTCAATGACAAGAATAGTAGGTAAATTTTAAACCAATGAAGGAAATACTTCATCACAAAGCATGTAGTAATCCTGTTCCATTTCCCTGTAATAGGGAATTTAATAGTACCAAGACAATCCTATGTCCCAGTTGCAGGAATTTCTTGGTCCTGAAGTCATTTCTGGAATTTAATACATGATGCACTGTCAGGGTACCTTAAAGTTTTAATACAAAGTCATCAGACAGTGCTGATGTGATTGTAATGCATCATGGTCTCTTAAGGGAATGGCTTATTGTGGTGGAATGACCTCAGAGGTGGCAACTCATAACCAGGAGTTGAAAGAATTAGCAGAGAACTGAAAATAAGTACAAATATGCAATATTTTTACTAGGATTTTCAAAAGCAGAAGCTTTAACTCTTAGTATAGTTGAAAATACCATCTTTAGTTGTCAGCATATTTATGGATTTAAAAGCTTCATGATAAAAGCATAGTGCAGTTTATATAAAATACACTCCACTACAGACTAAATTAGAAAGAGAGGAAAAAGGAATATACTAATGGGTCTTAAAGATAATATTCCCCAAGTTCCTAATCCTAAAAAACGTTACCCATCCAACCCTCATTTGACATATTTCCCCTATCAATCACCATCTCTCTTCTCAGGAAAGGACTAGGAAAAACAGACCTATCTGCAGAGAAGCAGGTGCGTCTAGGCAAAGCCCTCCAGTTAGGCAGACAATAGGTAATA
Source organism: Chelonoidis abingdonii (assembly GCF_003597395.2). Taxonomy (NCBI): domain Eukaryota; kingdom Metazoa; phylum Chordata; order Testudines; family Testudinidae; genus Chelonoidis; species Chelonoidis abingdonii. Next base: position 19,967,455 of record NC_133786.1, on the reverse strand, counting down.
TTGACTGGCATCATAACAATCAGCACAAATACATTGCTGATCTCTTGCAAAAAAAAGTACCATGTTAAATACTTCTACAGTAGCAATAATAATAATACTAGTTACCCTCTGCAGAACTACAGAATTAGCCTGGCGGTTGCAATAAGATGAAGCGAATCATCATAATGCTAAAGTGCGCCAAAGAGTCACTTCATTGACTCCCACAGAGTGATCATGAACGTCTCTTAAACACAAACCACTTTGGAGAAAATTAGGGACGGCTCATAAAAATGGGACTGAGGATCAACCCCTGTAATACTGCACCTAACGGACTAGAACCCTCCTCTGTACTTCATCAGCACGTCACTGACGCTTTGAATTGCCATTGAGCTCGGTGCACCTGGACTGGGGCCAATGAAAAGAAGATGACGCGTAGTTAACAGCAGGCGCATGGCCAACAAGGCACCATATGACGCTTCAGGTAGCCATCTTTGATGTGGGTAATGGGAGGCCGGGAGGCCATCAGATTGCAATTAATTTGCATTAACCCCCAAATTTGGCACTTACCTCGTGCAGCTGTTCTCACTGCAAACCTCAACCCAGCTGCATCCGGAGAGGCACTGATGAACTAATTCCCAGAGCCAAGTGGGGACATTCGTATTTCCCCCTTGCACCAGATTGGGCCGATCCAGTTCCAGCCCCTGAACGTCTATGACGGCTGAGGCCGTTCGGGCGCAGACCAAAGCGGCGCTAGTCAGATTCCTAAATTGGCGCGTAGTCTCCCTTGCCGTTATCAAAGATGGCGGTCAGGTACTCGTCCGGCTCTCTGCGAGAGCGCGTAGGGAAAGGGCAGAGGTTGGTGCCATGTTATATAGAGTCCGACTGGAAACATCTTCAGGGAAGCGAAGACCTCGAGAGAAAAAAGCTTCCGGATTTGTTGTTTTTTTTTTAAAGCCAACCGGGTAAGGGAAGAAGCTTAGTATTTTGATGTGATTGTATTTTGTGCTTTATTATTTGTATATTTTATCAGAAAGCAAAGAGCTTGGATTAGCCCAACCTGAAGGAGAAGATTCAACCACGCCATCCTCTGAGAAGCGCCGCACTGCTGAAGCAGGGGAGGCAATTTTTATTTACATATTTGTAAAGCTGTGAGGATCAGTAGTCAAATTCAGAATCAGACTTGAATGCAGCTGATCCTGGAGTTGTACACCCACATTCAAACAGTGGAACGTATATCTAGACACACATACTGTAACCAGTAGATAAACACGTGTACACAAAGTGAGTACATTGACTTTAGCAACTGAGTGACTCGTGCGATCAGTTTTGCTGCTGCTTCCCCCTACAAAAATCCTCTTGTTCCTCGAGGGTGTCTCTGATATGTGGAGCTTACCTGTGATCCCCTTGCTGATTAATTTTTGTGGTGCTCTCCTGGGGTTCGTGGCTACCCTGACGCTGATCCCAGCCTTCAAGGATCATTTCATTGCTGCCAAGCTCTTCGGGATAGATTTGAACAAAACTTCTAAACAGCCCATGTGAGTAACAGCTACTGATTCGTTAACTTTTATTGCGTGATAATAATCATGATAGTTACAAATTGCTTGACATCTTAAAATGACTAAAATAAAGAGAAAGCATAATCTACTGATTAAAGCATGGAAAAGGCAATTGATTTAGATGTATGATCTTACACACATCTCTGCTTCTGTCTCTCTTTTCATTTAATTAGGATGATATTTGGGTTGTTGTGAGACTTAACTAATTCAGTTTTAAACAATTAAGTACCTTGAAATTATTTGCTGGAAGGTGCCAGAGCAATCCAAACTACTGTATGCATATTATTTATTAAGTGGTATTTGGGTCCCTCTGTTTTCTGGTAACAACATTCAGAATTGTCAGAAGTAGGTGCTGCTTTGTAAAGGATACTTGTCAAATCTAGCAACTGTAGCCAGTGTGATTGTCTTATGTTCCTGTGTTGATTAATCACTTCTATCTTCCCTTTAATTGTTCCGTAAATATAAACCAATCCAGGCACCACATCGGGCTTGTATACTCATAAACCACTACAGCGGCACAGCTGCTGCTGCACTGCTGTAGTGCTTCAGTGAAGATGCTACCTATGGATTCTCTTGCTCTGGACCTCTGACTTTCCTCATATTTTGTGAGAGTTAGGATCTGAAATTCTGGTTCAACTCAATCTCTGTTTATAATTTTTTTTATTTGACAGTCACTTACAAGCTGTTTGGCTAAGCAGCAGCACAGGCACTGGCATTTACAAAGAGAATTTATATTCTAATCAATAGGAAAGATTTAGTAAATGCAGATGTACAGTAAAGGGAAACTGCTAGGTCAGTACCTGAATGCTGTCTTATTGGGTATGGGCTTATCTTCATTCTGGGCTACAATACAATTAATTTTAAGAGGCTAAAAATTTGTTGTGAGGTTTAATAGCTTTGTTGCTGTTGGATATCAGGAATATTGGGCTCAAAACATTGCACCATTACAGCTGGATATTCCCTGTATTATGACATTCCAGTGGAGAAGCAGTGAGAATGCAGGACTAGCTGCAAAGTTCTCAATGCCTGCATATAAAGTGATTTTCTTTTTAAACCTCCCCACCCCTCTTTCTGTGTTTCAGTCCTGAATCCCAAGGTGTGATCAGTGGGGCTGTGTTCTTGATCATCCTTTTCTGCTTTATTCCTGTGCCCTTTCTGAGCTGTTTTGTAGAGGAGCAGTGCAAGGCGTTTCCACACCATGAGGTAAGTATCTCCCTCCATGATGCTTTTTAAAGCCTGTATTGCTCTCCACCATGGGCTTAGAATCTGCAAGTCTCAGTGAGGATAGCTTGCATGTAGCTAAGACTTGGAGTTTTGTTGGGGGTCTTCAAATGTATCATATCTCAAAGCCAAATGTGATTTCCTTGGCATGTGAAAAAGAGGAGTGGTGGCTATGTATCTAATAACCATGGTCCTGTCATCTCTCTGTCTTGCAGTTTGTGGAGTTCATTGGCTCCCTTCTTGCCATCTGCTGCATGATCTTCCTGGGCTTTGCAGATGATGTTCTGAACCTGCGCTGGCGACACAAGCTGCTACTTCCTACCATGGCCTCCCTTCCTCTGCTTATGGTCTACTTCACTAACTTTGGGAACACAACTATTGTGGTGCCCAAGCCCTTCCGGGTGTTATTGGGGATGCACTTGGACCTGGGTGAGTGACGGAGCACAGGAAGATCATCAGTTTAACACTAGCCACAAGGGTAAAAAGGCGACCCAAAGCCACAGTTCCTGAGGATGACAGGTGGCAATTTGTGCACAGTTGTAGGTTTCCTCCCAATGCAGATCCATTATTTGGAACATAGATTGTGGTACCAGAGAACTAGGTTGATAGCCTTATGAAGTTATTAGTTCAGCAATTCTCAGCTTTGCCCAGAGAAGCACTTAACACTTTTACAGGATCAGGCTCTAAGTTGATGAGTGCCAAATGCTGTTGGTGCTTAAATGTGAATGGCAAATTGACCAAAGCGCAGAACTAGGAATCTGAAGGCCTGGATTCTGTTCTCAGTGTTGTCACTGACTTGTTTTTGTGAACTCTGCACCATCATCCGTCTTTGCATCTGTTTCCATATCTGTGTGTGTGTATGTAATACCAACTTCTTGTGAGCAAGAGATGTTTATTATTAGACTATTGTGAAATGTGCTGTGATCATTCATTAAGGCAAAGTGGTACACATTACAAAATTGAATCTAGACCCCCCCCCCTTTAAAACTTGGATGTGAAGGCCCTTCTCTTTGTCTGATCTGCAGGTATCCTGTACTATGTGTACATGGGCATGCTAGCAGTGTTTTGCACCAACGCCATCAACATTCTTGCTGGAATTAATGGGCTTGAGGCAGGACAGTCTCTGGTGATAGCTGCTTCCATCATCACATTCAATGTTGTTGAATTAAATGGTAAGGAAAATGTATGTGTCTTTTTCGGGCTCTGAATCAGTGCAAAGATCTAAGGGAGCTAGGTGCCTGTACTTGGAAATGTTTGATGTCTAGAAAGATGAGCAGATCTTCAGAGAGGATAATGCTTATGTACCAAGTGGGGCCATGACAACCATTTGTATCTAGTCAGTGTATTAGTGTAACTTTCCTGAGGACTCTCCGGATACCTTCTTGACAGACGCTGTATACAAACCTGAGATGGACAGATCCACACCCTGACTCCAGGACACACTTCTGGCCCACTGTGGCTGATGTTGGAGTTGTCAGTAATTTGTTATCTCTCTCTTTTTTCTACAGGAGACTGTAGAGATGATCACATTTTTTCTCTCTACTTCATGATTCCTTTTTTCTTTACTACTCTGGGGCTGCTTTACCACAACTGGTAAGAGACTGCATGGAATAAACAAGCGTTCATAGTATCATAAGGCTCCCTCCTGCCTCTTATACTTAGAGAGGAGACCAGGAATGAAACATTCACAAGCTCTCAGAAATAGAATAATGGGCAGCTGATCAAAGTATTCTATATTTTGGCTGGAGCACATAGATTCTGGTGCATTGATCCATTGGAAGCCTTTGATTGCACCAGAAAACTGCACAATAACAAGGACTTCTGACTCCAGGTTCTGTGGTTTGATCACAAGACAATCTGTCCTCCCATCCCCCTACTCCAACAAATAGTTCAGGAACTAGATTTAAAATCTTGCAGTAAGATTGTGAATGCCAATGCCCCTACTTGATCTTCAACACTAATACTATGCCCCGTCCCCATTCTCTCTATCTGTGGGTTGCAGGTATCCATCCAGCGTGTTTGTAGGTGACACTTTCTGCTATTTTGCTGGTATGACATTTGCTGTGGTGGGGATCCTTGGGCACTTCAGTAAGACAATGCTGCTCTTCTTCATCCCACAAGTGCTCAACTTCCTTTACTCTTTGCCTCAGCTCTTCCACATCATTCCTTGTCCTCGTCATCGGCTGCCCAGGTAACAAATGTGTAAGTGACTGTAAGATGCAATGTATTTGGAACAAGGAGATGCCTTTGTTTTGGGTCTGAAATGGGGGTGAGGGTGTCTGCAGATTTCCCTAAAGGATAAAATACATGCCTCACCTCTGTGGCTGGAGGAGGGAATGAGAAGTGAAATGTAGACCTGAGTCATCAGCTAGAGACAAAGACTTTACCAGGACTGTGTGGGGAATTTCACATGGCAACAACTGCCCTCTTCTTGCCCAAGGACCGGAGAAAAGTGTGGATCTAGAAAGATTGTGGTTGCCGTGATTTTATGGTTTCCAGTGTTTTTCACAACATTTAAACTTAACAAAAAAAACTCCAACCTTTCCTGTTGCAAACAGCAGGGTGTAAAGAGAGGAGCTGCTGCCCTGTAAATTCAGCCCAGCATAAAATTGTCTCCCACCAAAACAGCATCCGGTTCCCAGAAGGTAGAAACTACGGAGTCCTGATGTGGCATTTTATTACTAGCATGACTTAATGCAAACCAAGTTTATGTCTGTGATATAAAATCAACCATGGTGGAGGATCTAGTTACATGCACCTGTCCCTAATATGCTTGGTAATGGTTTGTAGTCTGAGTTATAACCATGTTAACAAATAATGTTATAGCCTTGTAAAGACCAGAGCTGTAACATTGTTCCTTAACAATGTTATAAAATGGTTGTTACTAACAGCACAGGTGAGATTTTGACAGTTCTTGCAGTATAGCGGTGACACTACGTGTGTGTGTGTGGCTTTTCTACTCTGAGCATGTTGTGGTAATTTAAATACAACCAACTAATGCCCCCTCTTTTGGGGCCTCCTCCCCAATTCTCCTGCTCCTGCCTTATTTGAGTGGCTACACACCTGAGACTCCTAACATTACTGGGCCTATTACATGCACAGGATTAGTCCAGCTGTTTCCACCATCCACTTTTTAAACCACCCTGTCTGCTTTAGAGAGAGATTAAGCTGCCTCTTTGCTGCAATTGGACTAATATTTCAATGTTCTTTTCAGGTTCAATCCTGGTACAGGGAAGCTGGAGATGAGTTATTCTAAATTCAGAACCAAAAGTCTTTCAGCCCTGGGAAAGTATATTCTAAAGGTAACCTGAGAAAGACAAGTAAAATTTGCCTTCCAATAGCAACCATACATTTGGGAATTGGTGGCAGTGCATAACCCCCTCTCCACCCCATGCCTCTGGGCACCTGAGGTCAAGTCCTGAGTAAAAGGAAACAAGTTCAGTATAGTCTCATCCCAATCTCTAGTGGACATTTGTCCATGTTACTAAAACCTTGCAAAATGAAGCATGACTAGCAGTGATTGCCAGGGCCCTGATCTGTCTTTCCATTGATTTCACTGAGTTTTGGATCAGAACATAGAAGTGGAACAACAGAAGGCATTGTTGGCAGGGTTTTGTGGAAGAAGCTTTTAGTACATCTGCCTGCACCATACTAGGCTCTAAGTAGTAAACTACTAATGCATCTGATTAAATGGTGCTTAACACACTTCTCTTCCCCAGGTATCAGAGACCTTACATATAGTGGATGTGAGACAGGAATTGGATGAAGATGAAGAATACACAGAGTGCAATAACATGACACTTGTTAACTTTGTTATAAAGCTTATTGGACCAGTTCCAGAGCAAACCCTCACTGTCCTGCTGCTGCTCATCCAGGTCAGGCAAATACTCCCTCAGGGAGGAGGACGTACTCCGCAGTGGATGTGGATCCACACTAAACTTCTCGGGCATTGGGAACATTTGATTCTACCCCTGTATTCCTTCCCTTCTATCACATTAACTAGCTTGCTATTGCCTGGGTTGATTCTCACCTCCCCAGGGTAGCTCTGCTCTACTGTAAAGAGCCATACTGCTAGGGAGGTGGTGGAATCTCCCTCCTTAGAGGTTTTTAAGGTCAGGCTTGACAAAACCCTGGCTGGGATGATTTAGTTGGGGTTAGTCCTGCTTTGACCAGGGGGTTGGACTAGATGACCTCCTGAAGTCTCTTCCCACCCTAATCTTGTATGATTCTATGCTCCTCAGAGAGAATAATCTTGCCCAGTCTCCTCATTTCCACCCCACCTCCCATGTAAGTAAAGATGTGGAAATATTTTAAATTAACTCTCGTGTTACTTACAGAGAGGTTGGTCATATGCAGAAGTACCAATAAGTTGTTTGATATCGGGACTTAATCTTCATACCACTCTGTAAAATATTTAGCACAGCTGGATTCCAATTCTCTTCCTTGTTTTTCCCTCTGTAGGTAGTGGGCAGCACCACTGCATTTTTGATTCGGTACCAACTAGTACGCTTGTTCTATGATGTTTGACTGAGCTGCCAGGCATGAGGGAAATGCCAGCACTTCGTGATCCATGTTTTACTTTCTTTGGTTCCCCTCCAAATGGCTGCAGTGACCCTGCTTTGTCTCTGTGAATCATAAGACCCCTTTTCAGATGTGAGTAAAGACCCTTACACTGGCCTCTCTCTACTGAATTTTTTTTTTCTGTGCTTTGGTTGGGAACAGAGGTAATTCGTCCAATACTGGTGTTAATGTTCCATGAGGATCATGGACCTGTGGACATTAACATTACTGGCAATAATCCACAAAAGATACACAAATGTGACTTGAATCTTTTGTCCATGGAGCTGGGAAAGAGGCCAGGGGCGGAAGAGGACCCAGGCACCCCTGCCATCCCTTGCCCCTAATATATGTTTGTATTTCTCATTCAGATGATGTATTATTGGGATATAGCATATTTCCCCCAGCATGCTGCCTTACATAACTATTGTCTGTCCCTTGCCATCACTTTGCTCACGAGGCAGGTGCACCACCAGCTTCAAGCAGTGACCGCTGAGGGAGGTGGGGGGAATGGATTTACTAGCTGGCATTAAAATCCTGGTCTCCCGGTCCCTGCTGGCTCTGATGCCCAAGCCCTGAGTTTAGCGAGGAGCAGCGGCCACAGCCAGGGCCAGATAAATGGCGCGGGGTGTCCATCCTGAAGAAGGCAGGGCTCCGTACCGACCCCTTCAGCAGCGAAGAGCTAAGCCCGCTACTACCCGGCCTACGGAAAAGGAGCTGGGGAAGCAGCGAGAACGAGGCTCCTCAGTTCCGTTAGTGGCGCCTTGGCCTCTGCGCCCCTTTGAATTTGGCGCTTTGCCTTCCGATTGGCTCATTTTAGCAGCCAATACACGCAAAAAACTTTGCCGGATCGTGAGCCTAACCAATCCCGCAGAGACATTCGGCTGGGCGGCCAACCAATGGCAGAGCGCAGCGTCACCGTCCGGGGGCCGGGTCGAGGTCTCCGCCGGGGACTATATAAATAAATAGTGGGGGTGCGGGGTCGCTTCGCGCTCAGACTGAGGTGTTCGAGCTTTTGCTTGAGTTCGAGCGTAGAACTCTTCAAACGAGTCGCTGAGCCGTGTGCGTCGCTCCCGTTTTCCTGCGCCATGTCCGGCCGTGGTAAGGGCAGCGGCAAGACCCGCGCTAAGGCTAAATCTCGATCGTCCCGCGCCGGGCTGCAGTTCCCGGTGGGGCGCGTGCACCGGCTGCTGCGGCGCGGCCACTACGCGGAGCGAGTTGGTGCGGGCGCCCCGGTGTACCTGGCCGCCGTACTCGAGTACCTGACGGCGGAGATCCTGGAGCTGGCGGGTAACGCGGCGCGGGACAACAAGAAGACGCGCATTATCCCGCGGCACCTGCAGCTCGCGGTGCGCAACGACGAAGAGCTCAACAAACTGCTGGGCGGTGTCACCATCGCGCAGGGCGGAGTCCTGCCCAATATCCAGGCTGTGCTGCTGCCCAAGAAGGCGGGCGGCGGAGCTGGGCAGGCCAAGAGCGGCAAGAAGAGCAGCAGCCAGCAATCGCAGGAATACTAGGGCCGGCCACGCGCCGCCGGCGGAGACTCCCCCCACCCCCCCAGGCCCTTTTCAGGGCCGCCCACAGGGCTCAGCCGAAGGAGCTGCGGATCCGTAGCGGGCTCGTGGGCGGGGAGAGGGCGAGGCCCCCGGCGCCTTAAGCTGGGTTGAGGGAGTCGGGCTTTCCGCAGAAGGGGGTGGGGCTTAGGTGCGCAACAGCCACTTCCCCGTGGGGTCGAGTGGGGAAGCTGCCTGGAGTCCGTTGTACGAAGCGGGGGGAGCCCAGCCTAACACTGCGCACGTGCCTTGATAATTAACTCAGCTGCTACCGAACCCTCTTGCGGTCCCCTGCGGGTGAAGCTGCTGTGTGCAAAGCCCTAGTGGCACAGGAAGCTACTGTAGGGTCTGTCGTCTTCTGCAATTTCCTGCCCCTCCGCTGACACCCACTTGACATAGCAGTGCAAACTGACCCTTAACAAAGACTCGTACGGAGGACAAGCGGTGTCCACCGTTATAGCTTTTAAGAGTCGCCCCCTGAGGTTTGCTGGGGAAAGCTTAAACAAACTGCTCCTGGATCCTTTAAATAACTGTTAATGTGTACCGACGGAGGACTGAAAAGAGACATATCAGAATGCAGCTGTGGAGCTGCCTCAGTGTATACTTTCTCTGAAAGTTTTTGGGGTTTTTTTGTTTGAAAGGAATCCCTGCTTGCTGTTTAATTACCTGTTTCAAAGTGCCACTGCTCTGAAAGATGTATATCTACATATCTTGTTTTTCTTTTAACTTTGAGGCTGAGGGCATCTTGCATCAGAACAATCCAAAACACTGTAAACTAACAAGCCCTCACCCTCTTGAGCAGCAGGCAGCTTTCACTTCTCTTAGCAGTGGTGTGACTCTTTACCAATGTACTGTAAAATTCTTTGTTTAAAATGTTACAACTATGACTTTGATTCTGCAGCAAAGCCATACTTTGTTTGACCTGTTTCAACAGACAGCACTGGCAGCCAGAAGCTCAGTACAGCCACTACAGGATCAAACCAGAGAAAATTACAGGGTTAGTGTAAACTTTTAGTTAACAGAAGAGCTGTGTCCTTTCACTTAGACACTGTTAAATCTGCTGTAGTTGTCTTTGTAACTTCCTGCACATCCCAGAAAATGTTTTGTGTAATAAAATATGGGGTAACCTGCTATTACTGTAGCATTATATTCCTTGCGCTGCTAGTTCAGTGGCCAGAAACGGTGTTAATATGTATATACCTAAAGAAGAACAAGGATTTAAATGGGCATGGAAACAATTCCTTTCATAAGTAAAGTATTGTCAATGGGCGTTGTATAGACAAGGAAACAACACATGGTTTCATATACAAAACACCATCTTTGTCTTTTACACTTTAATGGGACACTAGTATCGGCCTGAAAGATGATGGGGATGAGTCACTAGTTCAAATACATATTCTACTAATGTAAGTGCTTGGAAGAGAGTGTAAGGTGGAGTGGGCAAACTTTTTGGCCCAAGGGACATCTCGGTATAGAAACTCCAGGGCTGCCCATGAATGCTTATGAAATTGGGATGGGTGAAACTAGAAATAAGGGGTTCTGGGTGTGGGAAGGGGGAGAGGTGAGGGCTCCAGATCGATGTGGGCTCTGAATGAGGGGTTGGTGCAGGAAAGTGCTCTGGGTTAGGACTAAGGGGTTTGGGGGAGGGGGGATCAGGCAGGGGGTTGGGGTTCAGGAGGTGGTTCCTGGGCAATGGGAGCTGCAGAGGTGGCACTTGGGGGGGAGGGATGACAACTGCATGCAGAGGCCCCTGGCTGCCTCTATGCATAGGAGCCAGAGTGGAGACATGCCTCTACTTCTGGGAGCCACAGCACACAAAGCAGGGCACACCTTCAATCCTGCTCCGTTGCAGGAGTTTGAGGGTGAGATTAAAATGACTGGAGAGCCAGATGTGGCCCCTGGAATGCAGTTTGCCCACCCCTGCTGTAAGGCAAGGGTAGGTAAACTACAGCCAGCAGGCAGGATGCAGCCTGTTTTAATTCAGCCCTTGAGCTCCTGCTGGGGAGCAGAGCAGGGTCAGGAGTAAAGGGGGCTCTGCTCTACCCCTGCAGCTCCTATTGGCTGGGAACCATGGCCCAGGGGTGATGCCCGTGGACAGGGCAGTGCACAGCACAGCCCCTAGGCCGCACCTCTGCACGAGCTGGAGTGGGGACATGCCACTTCTTCAAGGAACTGCTTGACATAAGTGCTACTTGAAGCCTGCATTTCTGAGCCAACATCCTGCCCCAACCTGATCCCCCTCCCACGCTGCAAACCCCCTAAGACCACCCCAGATCCCCTTCCTGCACCCTTAACTCATTTGTCTGCACCCCCACCCCAATTTTGTGAGCATTCATGGCCTGCCATACAATTTCCATACCCATAGGTTGCCCTCAGGCTAAAACATTTGCCCATGCTGGTGTAAAGGAACATATCTTATTTAAAATCTAGTTTCAAAAGTCATAGTTGATACTTATAAGGAAAGTTCATGTTATGTTGCACTTAGATATCTGTGCTCGGTTATGGTTAATTCAGTCTGGAAATGAAGACACTAATGGTTTTTTAAATAAGTTCAAGTAGTATTGATTTATATGGCAGTGAATAGAAATTTGTCCTTGCATCATCCATAAGATTCCTTGCGTGCAGAAATGTTGGTTCTTCTATTTAAATATAAATACAATGGAGGTCATTAAGGGCCTTATTTGGCACATATTAATCAACTGCCAGTTATTGAAGGGCACAGGATTAAGCCCAAAGGAGGTATGTGTAGGCTAGACTTAATTCAGGCATTGTCTATACTATGTGGGAAGATCAATCTAAGTTACGCAACTTCAGCTACATGAATAATGTAGTGGATATTAACATGATTAGATCTACTTACCAGGAGGGGTCCATACTATGCTAGGTCTCCTGTCCACTCCCTTTGTGTTTCTCCCTCAGGTGGAGTATAGTAGTTGAGCAATCTGCAGTCAATTTAGTGGATCTTAAGTAGACCCGCTAAATCGACCACCAATGCATCGATTACCACACGTTGATCCCTGGTTAAGTGTAGATGAGCCAAAAAGGGCGCCTTTTACCCCTTACCATTTTAGTATTATTTCCTATATGGAGTTATTTTTGTTACTGTATTCAAAAGAACTTGCTTATAGTTTTGGGGTAAACAAGTTGCTGAAACAAACCACCCCAAAAGATAGCTCAGAGGAGAAACTGCAAATAGGATTTGTATCCTCTGAACAGGCATTAACTACTCAAATTATAGAGTTTAATATTTTAAGTTTTGTTTTCAGATCCACAAAGAAAATGGGATGTGAGTGTAAATTAAGAGACTCTACCTAAGGGAGGATAACAGTGCAGCAGCAAAGTCCATGGCTTTTTTCTGTCCAACTTCTGACCATGCAGGAATTATGCCAACTGCAAGAGCAGCTGGTGGGTGGGAATGAAGTGTCTATCGGGCATCATTCAGCTGCCTTGCAACATTGAGGATACGCTTAGCACCCTTGCTCAGCAGTAAGCTGGCTAGTTCAACACCCAGGTTCTCTGCGGCCTCCTGAGCATGACGAGGAATGTTGTTGGCTGTGATGCCAACATACTGTGTATTATCATTGGGTCCCTCTTCATTCTAAAAATAAAAAAAGATACTGAATGTAAAACAGCAGGGAAACCTGGGGCTTAAACAGTAGGTTGCCATATACACTTTTATAAGGCTTATCAGAGAATATTGTAAAGATGACTAAAGATTTTAAGGACTGGACTGAGAGAAATATGGTAAAAAGGTCTGTTTTTGTTTTTCATTTGACTTGAAGTCTGAAGGTTAAAACCAACTGAAATTAAGAGGCATTTATCTATTTACCTGCTGTGGGCAGTTAACATCAGTCTGCATCGTGTCCTTGAGGCTATCTGATCCATCCAAGCTGTAGACAGCTCCTGTCAAGTACAACTGGGCAGAACACAATAAAGGTATGTGGCATCTGTGGTGACCACCCCAAGCATCCCCTTTCTGGTCTAAGGAGGAAACTAGTAAAAGTTGGAGAAACCATTCTGCCATTGACTCCCATGTGCCGTTGGAAAAGTTGCTTCCTTTCTGTCTCAATCTAGGCCTACAGATGTAAGTTGAAGCTTACCAAGATCCTATGATTAAAGGGGCTAGTCATGTCACATGATTGATCATCATGGGAGAGCAATCCGTGTGTTTTAGGAAAGGTACAAGGCACAAGCATGGATGTAACCTAATTGTTACCTTTCCTTAATGGGCCGAAAAGGGTTGCTGTTCTGTCATGGGAAGCTTGCAAGCATGTTGCCTCCACAACCCTCCTTACCCAAAAGGTAGGAGACAAGTACCATTTGTTTGAAACCATGGTTTCTTCGAGTGCTTCTTCATGTGGATTCCAGTCAGCTGTGTGCGCGCGCACGTGCACAGTATCCAGAACATTTTTCCCTAGCAGCAACCGTAGGGTTGGCCTGGGAGCCCCCTGGAGTTGCACCCTCATGGTGCCCAATATAGAGCCCTGCTGATCCGCCACCCTTAAGTTCCTCCTTACCTCCAGTGACGGTAGCTGTAACTTCCCTTGCTCTTGCTCCGGCAAGTGACCTAGCAGTTGCATTCCTGTTGTACTTACCTTGTTTATTCAGATAGCGTAGTGTAGTTTAGTAGAGTTAGTTGTAAGTTTAAGGTATGGGGGTTTCCCCCCTTTATTTGTTGCCTCCAGGGCATGCTGTGATCCCCAGGCTTCAAGATCTGCAAAGACTGCGCAAAACACATGCCAAAAAGTGACTCCCACACCTCCTGTTTACAGTGTCTGGGCAAGGGTCACCAAAAAGACCACTGTAAAATCTGTCAGGAATTCCAACCAAGAACCCTGAAAGAGTGCAGTGGCTTAAAATCCTTGTGATGGAGGCAGTTCTTGAAGCGCAGTTGGACCCCCAGTGCCGAGGATCCCGCTACCAGCATGTCATCTTTGGCGTGGAGCGTGCCCTCAAGAGACCAGGCACCAAAGAAAGACATGGCCAAGGACTCTAGGTACCACCATGAAGTGTCTCGGGGACACTCCAGCCTTTGGCACCAGTCCCAATCGCCAGTGCAGAACAAGAGAGATTGAAAGGGGCTGATCCCCTTTGCCTAGATCCAGAGACAGCCATCAGTGGCACCAAGTGCAATGAACAGTGGTACTTCGTGCCCTCCAAGGGCTACGAACATCTATACACTCACCCACAACCTGATTCTCTGGTGGTGGATGCTACTAACCAGCAAGAGCGGCAGGGTTTCCAGGCCTTTCCCCCAAGAATGGGGACGCAAAAAAACTGGACCTATTTGGCCAGAAGGTTTACGCCACAGGGTCTGCAACTCTGGATTTCCAAGCAACAGGCCATCATCAGCAGGTATGCTTACAATACTTGCTCGGTGAGGGCTAAATTTAGAGTTACTTCCCTCGGACTCCCGAGCTGAATTCTTAGCTTTGCTCAAGGAAGGGAGATTGATCTCCAGGGCATCCCTGCAAGCAGCATTTGATGGGGCAGACACTGCCACTAGAGTCATGGCCATGGGTGTAGCCATGAGAAGGGGCTCGTGGCTCCAGGTCTCCCCTTTGAGGTCCAACAGACCATACAAGACCTGCCTTTTGAGGGTGAGATTCTGTCTTAAAGAAAAGACAGACAAAAGGCTAAACAGCCTGAAGGACTCCAGACCCACCTTCAGGTACCTGGGCCTCTACACGCCTTCCACTCAGCAGAAACACTTCTGGCTGCAGCCCACTCAGAGGTTTGGTCAGGAGAACCACCATGTTGGCTCCAGAAGACGGAACAGAAGCAGCAGGAGAAGGCAGCATCAACCTTCTGGCCAGAGCTCGGGACAACTGAAGCCTGCTTTTTGTAGGCAGTCAAGGAGGGTGTACTACACCTGGAAATGGATCCATCCCACCTTACCTTCTCGTCTCGACTATCCCCTTTCTATGGTGCATGGCCCCTTATTACCTTGGACCGATGGGTGCTCTGCACAGTAGAGAGGGGCTACTCCATCCAATTCTGTGCCCTCCTGCCCTTCCCTGTCTCTCTTCAGGGACCCTTCTCAAGACCAACTCCTTATCCAAGAGGTGCAGTTGCTCCTATCTTTAGGGGCAGTGGAGGAGGTTCCTTAGGAGCAGAGGGGTGAGGGTTTTTAATCCTGGTATTTCCTAATACCGAAAGCCAAAGGCTGCCTCAGGCCCATCCTGGACCTGTGGGAACTCCAAGTTTACAACGAAAATCAAGTTGCGTATGGTCTCTCTGGCTTCCAGCATTCCCTCACTGGTATGCTGCCCTTGACTTGAAGGACGTGTATATTCATATCGCAATCACTCAGCCCCACAGGAAGTACCGCAGGTTCATGGTGAACATCACCCACTACCAATTTACAGTCCTCCCGTTCTGCTTGGCAGCAGCACCTTAGGTTTTCACCAAGTGCATGGTAATCATCGCTGCGTTTATACGTAGGCACCAGTTTCAGCTGTTTCTTTTCCTTGACTAGTGGCTGATGAAGGGCCGCTCTAAGGCCCAAGTGGAGGTTCAGGTCAGGTTTATCAGAGCCATCTTCGTCAACCTTGGTCTCCTTTTAAATGAAGCAACGTCTACTCTGTCCCCTGTCCAGAAGACAGAGTTTATAGGTGCTGTATTGGATTCGACCCAGACCAGGGCATACCTGCCGCAAGCGAGGTTTTAGGCCCTGACCAATATTATTTGAGGGCTCAGAAAGGTTTCCACAACCACAGCAAGAAACTGCCTGAAGCTTCTGGGTGTACCAGCTTGTACCTCTGTGGTGCAGCATGCCAGACTCAGGCTTCGACCTCTTCAGACTTGGCTGCCCTCAGTGTATCGCCCAGCCCGGGACAGCTTGGACAGGATTGTGATCCTGCCTTGCCCGATTCTTGACTCCCTCCTGTAGTGGCTTGACCCTCAGGAGATATGCTCAGGGGTCCCCTTTGTCACTCACTCCACAGCCGTCTCTGTCACTAGTGATGGATGCATCAGACATAGGCTGGGGAGCACATCTAGGAAACCACAGGACTCAAGGTCTTTGGTTCTCAGACGGATCTGGCATGCTACATCAATTTCAGAGAGCTGAGAGTGGTGCGCCTGGCATGGTGGGCCTCCCAGCCATACTTATCGGGACAATATATATGAATCATGACGGACAACACCACCGCAATGTTCTGTATCAGCACATGAGGGGGTTGTCATAAACAGATGGTTAAGGGTTAATGTGTCTTACCTTTAAAGGGTAAAACGGGAACCAGGCTGACACCTGATCAGAGGACCAATGGGGGGACAAGATACTTTCAAATCTTGGTGGAGGGAAGTCTTTGTTTGTGCTTTTTGCATTGTTCGCTCTTGGGGCTAAGAGGGACCAGATGTACACCCAGACTTACTCAATCTTTCTGAATCAGTCTTTCATGTTTCAAAATTGTAAGTAATAGCTAGGGAAGGCGGATTAGTCTTATGTTTGTTTTCTTAACTTGTAAATGTGTCTTTTTTGCTGGAAGGATTTTTACCTCTGTTTGCTGTAACTTTGAATCCAAGGCTTGGGGGGCGGGGAGGTCCCTCTAGTCTATATGAATCTGAATACCCTGTAAAGCATTTTCCATCCTAATTTTACAGAGAGAATTTTTACTTTCTCTTTAATTAAAAGCTTTCTTTTTAAGAACCTGATTGATTTTTCCTTGTTAAAATCCAAGGGATTGAGTCTGAACTCACCAGGGATTGGTGGGGGGGAAAAAGGGGGGATGGTTAATTCCTCTTTGTTTTAAGATCCAAGGAGTTTGGATCTGTGTAAGTCTCTCACGGCAACCCGGGGGAGGGAGTCTGGGGGGGAAGAGGAGGGGGATGGTTAATTTCTCTTTGGTTTAAGACCCAAGGGGTTTGGGTCTTGGGTTCCCCAAGGAAGGTTTGGGGGAAAAGAAAGTGTGCCAGACGCTAACTTCTGGCTGGTGGCAGCGTACCAAAGTTAAGCTAGTAATTAAGCTTAAAAGTGATCTTGCAGGTCCCCACTTCTTGAACACTAAAGTTCAAAGTGGGGAAAAAACCTTGACGGGGTGCATGCTCTTCTCCCCTGTGCCAGGAAGCCCTCATGCTGTGGGACTTGTGTAGAACATTCGATGCACCTGCAAGCATTGTACCTCCCCGTGATACAGAACGAGCTGGCGGACCACCTCAGCAGGTCATTTCATGGCCACGAGTGGTCCCTTCACCCAGACATCATGATTTCAATCTTCCAGAGGTGGGGCTTTCCCAAGATAGACCTATTCGCCACATGACAACAGGAAGTGCCAGCAGTTCTGCTCCTTCCAGAACCACAGCCTGGGCTCCAGAGCAGATGCGTTCCTCTTCCACTGAGGAGGCTGGCTCCTACACACCTTTCTGCCCATACTGCTGGTTCACAAGGTGCTCCTCAAGATCCGGGGGAAACAAGCTCAGGTTACATTGATAGCACCAGCATGGCCCCAACAGCGCTCGTACACATCTCCCCCAGCCATGTCCACCAAAGCCCCGATCATCCTGATGCTCTTCTCGGACCTTTTGACACAAGATCATGGCGATCTCAACATCCGAGCCTCAACTTGCTTCACCTCATGGTGTGGAAGCTCCATGCTTGAAGCCAATGGAGCTTTCCTGTTCAGACCAGGTTAGACAAGTCCTCCTTGGCAATAGAAAACCCTCTATGAGAGCCACATACCTTGTCAAGAGATTTTCAGGATTGTTGGCACAACGCCATTTGTCCCCAGTGCTGGCCCCCATGCCATTTATTTTGGACTCCTCCATCTGAAGCAGCGCTTTTGTTGTCATCAATTAAGGGTACATCTTTCACCCAGGCGAGGACCACCACTCTTTGTTTGCTAACCCTACTGTCAGCCGCTTTTTAAAAAGGCTTGACAGGCTATATCCTCACGTCCGACAGCCTGACCCTGCCTGGGACCCCTACCTGGTCCTTTCTAGGCTAATGGGACCACCCTTTGAGCCCTTGGCAACGTGCTCCCTTCTCTCTCTCTCTCACAAGCTGGCGTTCCTGGTGGCATTAACCTCACCCAAGAGGGTGTCTGAACTCAGGACCCTAACCTCAGCATCCCCTTATACAGTGTTCTATAAGGAGACGGTGCAGCTCAGACCTCATCCTGCTTTCCGCCAGAAGACTGTGTCACAGTTTCATAGACTCTAGGACTGCAAGGGACCTCGAGAGGTCATCGAGTCCAGTCCTCTGCCCTCATGGCAGGACCAAATACTGTCTAGACCATCCCTGACAGACATTTATCTAACCTACTCTTAAATATCTCCAGAGATGGAGATTCCACAACCTCCCTAGGCAATTTATTCCAGTGTTTAACTACCCTGACAGTTAGGAACTTTTTCCTAATGTCCAACCTAAATCTCCCTTGCTGCAGTTTAAGCCCATTGCTTCTTGTTCTATCATTAGAGGCTAAGGTGAACAAGTTTTCTCCCTCCTCCTGATGACACCCTTTTAGATACCTGAAAACTGCTATCATGTCCCCTCTCAGTCTTCTCTTTTCCAAACTAAATAAACCCAATTCTTTCAGCCTTCCTTCATAGGTCATGTTCTCAAGACCTTTAATCATTCTTGTTGCTCTTCTCTGGACCCTCTCCAATTTCTCCACATCTTTCTTGAAATGCGGTGCCCAGAACTGGACACAATACTCCAGTTGAGGCCTAACCAGCGCAGAGCAGAGCGGAAGAATGACTTCTCGTGTCTTGTTTACAACAGACCTGTTAATGCATCCCAGAATCACGTTTGCTTTTTTTGCAACAGTATCACACTGTTGACTCATATTTAGCTTGTGGTCCACTATGACCCCTAGATCTCTTTCTGCCATACTCCTTCCTAGACAGTCTCTTCCCATTCTGTATGTGTGAAACTGATTGTTCCTTCCTAAGTGGAGCACTTTGCATTTGTCTTTATTGAACTTCATCCGGTTTACCTCAGACCATTTCTCCAATTTGTCCAGATCATTTTGAATTTTGACCCTGTCCTCCAAAGCAGTTGCAATCCCTCCCAGTTTGGTATCGTCCGCAAACTTAATAAGCGTACTTTCTATGCCAACATCTAAGTCGTTGATGAAGATATTGAACAGAGCCGGTCCCAAAACAGACCCCTGCGGAACCCCACTTGTTATACCTTTCCAGCAGGATTGGGAGCCATTAATAACCACTCTCTGAGTACGGTTATCCAGCCAGTTATGCACTCACCTTATAGTAGCCCCATCTAAATTGTATTTGCCTAGTTTATCGATAAGGATATCATGCGAGACCGTATCAAATGCCTTACTAAAGTCTAGGTATACCACATCCACCGCTTCTCCCTTATCCACAAGACTCGTTAGCCTATCAAAGAAAGCTATCAGATTGGTTTGACACGATTTGTTCTTTACAAATCCATGCTGGCTATTCCCTATCACCTTGCCACCTTCCAAGTGTTTGCAGATGATTCCTTTAATTACTTTCACATCAACCAGGACATGTTTCTCCCATTATTCTACCCTACGCCGCATTTCAGCGGCAGGAACCAGAGACTCCACTCTCTGGATGTCCGCAGGGCGCTAGCCTTTTACATCGAGAGAACAAAGCCATCCAGAAAATCAGTTCAGTTATTCGTGGCTCTAGCGGATAGAATGAAAGGGCTGCCTGTGTCATCACAATACATTTAGTCATGGATAGCGTCCTGTATTCATGAGTGCTACAAACTGACAGGGGTTCCCTCACCCTCAATCACTGTGCAGTCCACCAGGGCACAGGCTTAGTCAATAGTGTTCCTGGTGCAGGTCCCCACTAAGGAAATCTGCAGAGCAGTGACGCGGTCCTCTATCCACACTTTCACCCCGCGCTATGCAATTACTCAGCAGGCTCGAGATGATGCGGCCTTCGGACGAGCAGTGCTCCAAACAGTTGACGACTCTGACCCTGCCGCCTGAACTTGAGAGTCACCTGATTGGAATCGACATGAACAAGCACTCGAAGAAGAAAAAATGGTTACTCACCGTCTTGTAACTGTTGTTCTTCATGTCCGTTCCAACACCTACACTCCTCCTTCTCTGTCGGAGTAGCTGGCAAGAAGGAACTGAGGGGGTGGCGGTTCAGTAGGACTCCATATTGGGCGCCATGAAAGCGTGATTCCAGGGGGTGCCAAGGCTGACCCTACGATTGCTGCCAGGGGACAGTCTTCCAGCTATCATGCCCATGTGAATGCACACACCTGATTGGAATGGACATGAACAACACCTCTCGAAAAACAACAGTTATGAGAACGTGAGTAACTTTTTTTCTGCATGACAGCGCCCTCTATTTAAGTCAGGCTTCCTTTCTGTAGGATAGTGTTTATATTTAGTCTTGGGGAAGTTTTATCTATTATTTATCAAAGGAATAGGCTTTCTAACCCCAGAAAAATACTTACCTACAAAGGGGATGAGAATCACCAGTCATAATTATTGAGAGGATAAATTAGAAGATTGCTAAGCCTTGTCCACAAAGTTCTATCATGTTTTCCCTGACACACGGATTTTTTTTTTTTTCCCCCTTAGCTGTGTTATCACTACCCTTGTGTTGGCCTTGGTTCTTTGACTCTGCCCTACACCATGTTGTTCTGGTGGATTCAGCATGGAGATAGCAAGGCTATCCTCAGCTGCCAAGTACGCTTGCTGGAACTATCTTCTGGTGGCAGGGAAAAAGTGCATGTTGGAAAAATGCTCAGTGATGAACCCAAATAAAATACATTAAGTTCTGCTCACCTGGGAGTCTTTCAGCATGGTACTGACTGCTACAGGAACGCTACATCCACCCTCCTGAAACAAAAAGCACAGCAAACAGGTAAAAGTTGATGTCAAGGTTCCTATGTGATCCACCACGTCATGTCCCTTTGAAAAGCCTGTAGAACACAGAGTCAGCCATGTACAGAAGATTATCCGTACACACACAATCAGTTAACAGACACTTGACTGTAGTCTGTATTTAGCGGTTGTGGTAACGAAATCTAGCAGGTTTCTGATACCGTGGTGTTTAACAATACTACGTAAGCATTTACTACTTCTCCCAGGAAGGAAGTGGACAGAAAAGTGATGGTACGAAACCTACCAAGTGTCTCATAAAGGCTCTTTCGGCAATGCAGCATAGCACCGTTTCCCCATCATGCAAGGCAGATACCATATCCAGTATCTCTTCGTCTCTAGCTCGGACCTCTACTGCTAAGGCACCCTGAAGGAAGAGAAAACACTGTCCTCAGTCTTCATGCATCTCTAGTCTGCAGTCTTAGTCCCAAACCACTAAACCTGCAAGGCTTAGAGGCATTCCAATGTAGTGTGCTACACCTTATCCACACGCAAATCCCACTGCTATAACACATGGCAACAAGATGAAAGCAGAAAGAAAAAGTTTCACATTACTGAACAAGTGAGCTGTAGGATCACAGCTTCAGACTGATTCTTATCAGCTTGTTCTATATAGATGCTGACTCCTACTTTCATTAGCACGCTCTTGAAAGGCCACGTCTCAGAAGCAGAATGATCACTTGTAACAGTGATGACATGCGAGCCTTTAATTAACAACTGCAATACACTTCCCAAATGCAGCATGCCTATAGAACAGCAGCCAAAAAAGATGCAGAGTTGAAAACACAGTTGAAATGTTTGGCTGTAACACAGCAACTGGCTACTCAGCTGGCTTTTCATAGCATACCTGCCCAACAGCATAAAGGCAATCTTCAGGGTTTAGGATCTGGAGAAAAAGCAAAGATTAGTTAACATGTTGCAGTGCTAAATCCAAGATTATGTAAAAAACAATGTTAAATGCTCCAAAGAGCAGCAATTCAGGATGAAACTGAAATTGTTGCCATAAAGGAAGTGCAATACAATGGTTATAACAAGGAACTGGGAGGTAACAATTCCTGGGTTCTATTCCCAACTCGGGGGATGGTCTTGCCCCAGCCGTGCGCCTCAATTTTCCCATCCATAAAATGGGTATGATGGTACTTATTTCACTGAAGGTTGTAATGTTTTATCAAAGTTATCAGATGTTTCTAAAGTGCCTGTTCTTGAAGGATTTGGGCACTATAAAGGGCTCTGAAGTTTTCAGATGGGCAAACATTATTGACACATGGAAAGAGTTGTGCAGAATGCATCTTTGGCAGGGAACCCTCACTCCAATGCAGCCTAATCTCAAGATAATTATATATATATATATATATATATATATATATGGATTCAGAGCAGATGTTATGCTCATCCATGATGGGGAAGCTAAGGTTTCTGAAAGGGAATGGGTTAAGGGTCTGTGGAAGTGAATGGAATTTCCCACAGTGCTTCTCCTACCTGACCAATACGATTCTCCCAGCCCATCCTTCTCAGTCCAGCAGCCGCCAGAATTATGGCACTGAAGTCCTCCTTTTCATCCAGCTTTTTCAAGCGAGTGTTTAAATTTCCTCTCTACATAAAGGGTTAAGCGAGAAGCACAATCTCCAAATTGGGACACTTTGCTTGCAGATCTTAACTCAGCCACTAGAGGCTGCTACTGCTGCAATCACCAAAGGCTGTCACTCCTGCAGCTAATCAGCCTGCTCCCTTCCTCTCTGCTTGGACCTTTCCTCCCTTATCTTTTGTCCCCCAGCAACAGCAGTTACTCCCCACAGGGGATGGGGCATGCAGTATCATATACAAGCAGGTCAGGCTTCTGGATCAAACATAATCAACTACAGAGCTTCCCTTCTCTGAGGCTCTCTACACTACCGCAGTAAGTCGACCTACGCTACGCAACTCCAGCTACATCAAGAACATAGCTGGAGTTTACATACCTTAGGCTGAGTTACTGTGGGTGGTTGACGGGAGAAAATCTCCCATCTACTTACAGCAAAGAGTCCTGTGGCACCTTATACACTAACAGACGTTTTGGGGCATGAGCTTTCGCGGTGAATACCCACTTCGTCGGATACATGTGATACTTGACACCATCTACTTACCTTACTCTTCTCATTGGGGGTAGAGTACAGGGATCGACTAGAGAGCAATCTGCAGTCGATTTGGCAGGTCTTTACTAAACCCGCTAAATCGACCGCCGGTGGATCAATCGCAGAGCCGTGGATCCCTGCTACAGTGTAGACCTGCCCTGAGAGAGACACCACAGATGTGTCTTCCAAAAAGATCATTTAAATACACTGCCAGCTATGGCTGAGTTAGCTTATACAATGTATGTTACACACTGGGCCACCTACTATCTGAGCAGTATAACACAGTGTTCCAAACATGCAGCAAAGCACTATGGAAGAGGGGAAAGGGGAAGATTCCCGCACAGAATGAAAGGAAAGGGGGAACTTTAGTAAGAATGAGAGCTCAAGAGAGGTGAGGCTGGGGAAAGCAGGCCTGCCATCTGCTCCTGGAGCAAGACTGCTGCAGTACACTGCAGAAATACTGCATAAGTAGTGATCACTTGACGAGAAGGAAGCCACCAAGATTTCCCCCAGACCTGAAGAACCCACCAACAGATTAGGGTGAGTTTGAAGGTGTGGGGGGGGGGGGAGGAAGAGGAGCAGTGGACTCCAAAGTTGAGAGAGAAGTCACACTAACTTGCTTTTCAAGAACATTTGGGACTCTCCCAGCTTTGCTGTAAAACGGATTGTCCAAAGATTGATGCATATTTGTGCTCCCCCAGGGCTTTGCAGCTTGGGGCAAAAGCATCACCAGGCACTGACACTACACCATGATGTAACAAAACGAGATGAGGAAGGCAGGAGCCAAAGGAGAGTGGACTTCTAAGAACAGCCTGAAAATAATACCATTCACCAGAACATGCCAACAGCCCTCGTGGGGCCCTAGCTGTCTCCAGTCACTTGCATAATTGAGTTGAGGAACTATCCTAGAAAACTTGTTCAGATGGTGGCAGATGGAATTTTGCTGTGAGTTGTGAAGTAATCATTTGGACACTGGCTCTTTGGGACTGTGGACATGTCTCATGTAGCACTGAACAGGTCAGCAGCTGATTAATAATTGTGCAGAATTAAACAATAAGTTAAAGGGACAGAGACTGGGACAACAGAGCCTTTCACTGCTGGTCTGAATCCGACCCAAGCCATTAGTGACTGAATTGGAATGAGTTGTGTGTCTTATGCCAGTTCCTCCTGTGAAGTGTATCTGCCTCTAAGAAGCTAGACTAATATTGGGCCCTTTCTCAGCAGAAAATACAGGGATTGAATGAGCCAGGGAGAGTAAACTCCTCTCTCACAGTAATTTAGGAAGACTGCATGAAGTTGGTTTGAACAGAGGACTGGACGTCAAGAAGCCTGGGTTCTAATCGTAGCACCAAAGTGCTAGAAACAGCCAACTGTTATTTATTGAGATACCACTCCCGCACCCTACCATGAAAGGATACAATATCCCTGAATTCCAGATGAGAGAACCGCCTTTTGAGCTGAGCTGCTCGCCGAAGCGAACTGGTTCCAATCACACTTCAGAGGAAAAAAAACAAAACCCCAGTGAAACAGAATTAGATTCATTCACTCACCTTTAGCTGGGAACAGGTTAGGCGCTTTCAGGGAAACACACACTACCTTTTTAAACTAGTCAGAGAACATTTAGGGATCTATCCATCATTCATATTGGCAGAAGGAAATATGGAGAGATTTAACATGAGGTCTGACTAAATCTAGATATAACCAGACTACCTAGTCTGTAAAACAGGCAATGTGGTAGGTTGATAGGCCTTTCCAAAGCAGACATTAATCCTTGTTAAGGATCTCTGACTCCTCAGTGGGCCACCATCTACAGAATGTAGCAATCCCCAAGCCCTATTTTCTGTTTTGATAACTGCAATAAACTGCTTTCGAAAGCAGGGATAGCAGTCCTGGATCACGGAACAGATGTCTGGGTGTGCAAGGTGAGGTCTGAGAAACAGGTCCTGGAGAGTGCAGTGGGAGAGCTCTCTGGACAGCACCGTGTGCATCTGGACAGCAAGGGGGGCTGCCAGTCTGACCACAGAGAGGACTAATTTCAAGGGATATATGCTACTCACTTTTCTTTTTATCCCATAAAAAAAGATGACAAGTGTAAATCTAAATCTGTGAAGCAAACAATTTCTTTTGTTTTATTTCTATTTTCTGTGTTTTAATTAAGATTACTGCCATCTGCGTAATTTCTGCACAGACATCCCCAAAGAGAAAGGAACTTTGTAACCTCTAAGGAGAGGGACTGAAAAAGTTAAGTAATTTCTGGAACTTGCCCCCCATCTCAGGGCTTGTACACACTAGTGCTTGTATTGGTATAACTTAAGTCATTCGAGGTGTGAAAAAGCCACCCCACTAAGCGATGTGATGTGGACAATGCTATGTCAGTGGGAGACACTCTCTTACTGACGTAGCTACTGCTGCTTGGGAAGGTGGAGTGATTATGCCGACGGGAGACTGTCTGCACTAGCAGCGCTACAGCGACGCAGCTACATCAAAAGACCTGCACTGCTGTAGTGATTCTAGTGTAGACTAGTCTTTAGTCTGAGTCAAGAAGCATGGACAGAAAAGTCTGCTCCCACTGAGTTGTGTAACCATCAGAGTGGAGTAGGTGAATGCAACAGGAAAAGCCAATAGACCGAGGAGTTGGAGTTGGCCGTGGTGTGGGTCACAAAAACACTGGGCCAAGTTCACCCTGCTTTAAGTCCCTTGACCTCAATGGAGATCCAACAAAGCTGAACGTCCTCTGTGTCAGTCAAGAGAGGGGAGGATTTTAGTGTGCAGAGTGCTTTGAAGATATTAAATGCTAAGAATTCATTCTGGGGGGTTGTGGAGGATTTAGAAAATTCAGATCTCAGGCATGACTGGAGAGATTAGAGGTCAGCTCTTGCTCCTTTATTCAACAGCAGAAATTCTTTCCCATAGTGATAATTATGGTTCCTGGGATTCTTATTAAGTTTTTATTCCTTTACTGCTAATTCCTACAAATGGTTCATTTTAACTTAAATTGAAAAAAAAAAAAAAAAAAAGATGACAACACAACACTGAAAACACCTCTTAATCTGTGCAAAGGGCAAGGGACAGATGAAAGTTTGGATGTTAACTGTATTAACACAGGGAGTTCACCAAGAATAGTGAAGAGCAGGCAGTTTTGGTATTGCAAAGTCTAAGCCTATCCCTTTTCACTACCCCATTTGTTCAATAACAACTCTCCCATCCACTCACCTCTTTTCAGGAAGGCTGTTGAGAGTTTCCCCATCGTTCTTTGGATGAAAAACGACAGCATCATGGGGGTTTTCCCTTCTACAACGAAATACAGTGTAGACAAGACATCATTCCGTAGGATGTGGTTCAATGGTAACAGTTCTGCTCATGGTCCTTAGTGGAGGTGCCTCTAACTTCCTTATCCTTAGTCCAACACAGGAAGCATTTTCTTTTCCTCTTCCATTTTTCCTTCTAATTAATCTAGAGCTGGTGAAGGTGCTGGTTTGACAATTCTAGACAGTCAGTTCTCTACTCGTCTACAGAGCAGGCACAGCACAGGCAGTGGAAGGGCAAACTTCCCACAGGCACCACCCTCTGTTAACATGCTTAATCCTGAGCTGGAGCCCACCCAACCCCTCTTTGAGGAAGAGAGAGGGGGAATTCAGTCTTCACAGCCTGTGGTATTTGGGCTCTCTCCCCCCTGAGACAGGCAACAAGATGACAAGCACAGTGGCAAGTTGTGCAGTACAGTTACCTACACAAAGGGAAACAGATTGAGACCATCCAAACTCATCACACAAGATGCCAACCGTAAAGAAATGGTCCCTTGGGGATTTTAAAACCCCACAGGAAGTCAGGCCTCTCAATGCACACTTACTTGCAGATGGCCCCAATGGTGAAGCCAGGTGGGAGCGAAGTTGGTAGGTCCTTCAAGGAGTGAACAACGAGGTCAACTCTACAAGTCAGAGGAGAGAAAAGTCAGAGCATAGTGTGGGTGAAGGAGCCCATGAGGCACCTCCAAGATGCCTGCACGTGATCTGAGAAATAAAAATTCCACACTGGACTCTAGTGTAGAAAGGGGGGCTGGAAATCAGGAATCCTGGGTTCTATTCTCAGTTCTACTAATTCACTGTGCAACTGTAGACAGGTCAATTCACCCCCTGTGCCTCAAGTTTTTCCATCTGTAATATAATGATGCATATCTCCCAAGGATACTACATCATAAATATTTGCAAAGTGATTTGAAGAGCCTGGTGTGGGTGCTGAAGACCCATACACACATTGCACAGACACCCAGCAACCTTGCAGTACACAGAGCTCACTGGATCCGATATCCGGTCAGATTTAAATAACTACTTTTCGGTTGACAGCAGCCCAGAGCTCGAGCTGCCTGCATCACTTCATACCACTGACAGGGCCATCAAAAAAGGGGCTTGAATCCTTAGAGCCTGAACTCACTGGGAGTCTTTCCACTGACTTCAGTGGGAGTTAGATCAGGCCCTTAGATGACTAGGACCCAAAGGGGAATCTTTAATTTTAATCCAAATTGAGCCAAGTCCCTCGATCCATGTGCATCCCATACCCTAGCTGGATCATGAGGTAAAAAACAGCAATCTCCCTCAGTCACAAATGACATCTGAACCCAGGTTTCCCACAGAAATAAGTTACCTCAAAAGAGGCTTCACCCTAATGCTTCCAGTTCTCCTGCACTGTTGGTAGCGAGTACAATTAACAGGCAGGAAGCTTTGGAGACTGTTTAATGCTAACTGTGAATCCGAGGGATCTACTGAAATGTCTGAATTCAAACTGTATGTGGCCACCCAGTGATGTGTATGTAACAAATAATACTGTTGCTCTAAAAATACGACAGGTTGCAGGGCATCGGTTCAACCAACACAAACATTACTAATTGACATGACACCTTTTTCCTTTGGCCATGCAAGCCCAACTAAAACAGCCAGGGGAAGGAGACAAGACTAGGGATAGCACATTTCACAAGCCTCTCATTCTCTAAAATGTTCTAAGAAGTTTGAATTATAAACAAGCCACTAGACTGTGAATGTTTGTCTTGATTTCAGATGCAGACAGAATGTGCAGCACTGCCTGGGCCATTCCATGGCTTGCAGTAAGCAAGAGAAAGGTTCAGAGCTCTTACTCATTTCTTTCCAGTGCATTTTCCAGCTCCTTGGTAAAGAGGCTCTTCTCTCCAATCTAAATAGGGAGGGAGGAACATGAAGCATATTACCAACATAGTCACATATAGCCTCGCTCAATTCAAAGGAGGAAGAGGTCATTTACCTTGGAAAGAGCAGTGTCCAGGATCTTGTCTCCAGTTGTTGACATGGCAACTGTTCAAAGAGAGAGCTTTTTAAGAGCAGCAGTACAGAGATCAGATAGGCCCAGACTCTAAGTCTCTGTGCGGTATGCAGCAAAGGGGTACATGGCTACTGCATTCTAGTGCAGGTGTGAATGCAAGCTCCATGTAGCAGGAGTATTCTAGCAGTACTCTGCACTAAGCAGGAGTAAAGATTAGGTCTTCTGGAAGTGTGCTGCCTTATTCCCAAGAGCACAGAGTAAGAAAAGGGAAGGCCATGAGTGTGTGTGTCTGAGGACAGTAGTTTTAAGCAGGATCCTCATCACACTAACAAGACACTCAGCTTTGAGCACCATCTCTGGCCTCACTCTTGCCACTAAGCAAGTGCTCAGCAGCCATCCAATCAATGCGGCATTGGGATCCTGACTGCTCCCTCTCTGGTTTATATAATTTTTTACTTTGCACTTGAACATGAATATATGGTGCATCTAGCTTGGAGCCAGACTAATACTTGGTTACTCTACGGAGTGACAGTACCATAATCTGTATAGAAACTTCGGAAGTACATGGAATCCAACAGTACATGGAATCCATCCTCTCCTTGCTCTGCAGACATTAACATCTCTTGCCCAGTCACATGATACTAACAGAATGGAACTGGTTCGGATTCTCCACTTATCGCAAATGCCACACTCTCTCTTCCTTGGGCCGAAGGCTTCTTGCATACTTCTTGCAAACTTCGGAAGTACATGGAATCCAGCAGTACATGGAATCCATCCTGTCCTTGCTCTGCAGACATTAGCATCTCTTGCCCAGTCACATGATACTAACAGAATGGAACTGGTTCGGATTCTCCACTTATCACAAATGCCACACTCTCTCTTCCTTGGGCCGAAGGCTTCTTGCATAACAGATATTACACATCAAACTATCCCATTCCAACTGCTCCCTGCCTCTGAGCAGCATTTGAACACCTACCAATCTCAAAATGAAGGTTGAGGTATCGCTTGCGGAGCATTTCCACTACACTGTCTGTCTGAATCCGGGCCAGCTGCAGTTTTAAAACAGAAGGCAAAGTCGCATGTGAGATGGCATGTGTTCAGTACAAGCTTTTCTATTCTTAGACATAGTCAAATGTACCCACCAAAGCCTCCAAAACACAAGCATTAATGCAAATAAATAGAAGTCTTAGCACAGTGCTACACAAACACAAACCCTACCCCTGCATAATGATTACAACACGCAACAGAACAAAGTATTACCATCCCTGCTTTACAGATGGAGAAACAGAAACAGAATTGGAGTGACCTGCCCCCTGGTCAGACAGTGAGTCAGTGGTAGGGTCAGAATTAGAGCACTGTAAAGACAAACCAAATTTCTTCAGTTAGAAGTAGTGGTTCTAACAGGGGACTGGAAGTCGGAATTCCTGGGTTCTATTTTCAGCTCTGCTACTAACTTGCTGTGTTCTGTGGCCAGCCATTTCAACTCTTTGTGCCTTGGCGACATTATGTTTAAAGTGGAGATGGTATTTACCCACCTAACTGGAAGGGCTGTGGCTTACTATCTGTGAAGTGCCATCACTGGGTGAATGAAACTAGAGCAGCGGCTCAATTTATTTTTAATTTATTTATTTATTTATTTTACTGGTGACCCCTTTCACATAGCAAACCTCTGAATGTGACCCCCTTTATAAATTAAAAACACTTTTTAATATACAACGCTACCTCGATATAACGCCACTCGATATAACACGAATTTGGATATAACGCGGTAAAGCAGTGTTCCAAGGAGGCTGGGCTGGGCTGGGCACGCTGGTGGATCAAAGCAAGTTCAATATAACAAGGTTTCACCTATAATGTGGTAAGATCTTTTGGCTCCCAAGGACAGCGTTATATCAAGGTAGAGGTGTATTTAACACTATTATAAATGCTGGAGGCAAAGCGGGGTTTGAGGTGGAGGTTGACAGCTCACAATCCCCCCATGTAATAACCTTGTGATCCCCTGAGGGGTCCTGACCCCCAGTTTGAGAACCCTTGAAGTAGAGAAACACAATGATGTGCTTTTGTAATTTTTATACTGAGTCAGACTAAGCATTTTGCACAGTGCTAGAGAATAGGTCTTGCAGTGAGGGTAACGAAGGCAGACTAAACAGCCTGGCGATTCCCATCTCAATGAGTGATGAGATAAAATGCACTATATCTGTGCTTTTTATGAATGCTAAACTTTACCATTGCTGTGCGATCCTGCAAGGAGCCAGGATTAAGATTTGTCTGCAGGAATTGTGTTCTATATGAGCAGAGACAGGTCAGAAAGTTGTGCAGAAGGAAAACGGCAGCAGCTCAATACAACAGACAGAGCAAGCCGCAGGGTATGGAGGCTGCAAAGGCCCAGGTACCTGTAGATGGGACACATTTAATTTACACTCTGGAAGGGGAAGGATCACTTAAATAGTCCACGACCACTATCCTACTCAAGCAGGAGGCAGAGGATCCCTCCACAGATCCTGACCCTGTGAGGGGCAATGTAGTCTAGTAGTCACAGCTGAAGATGAACCAGGAAGCCTAGTTTCTAATCTTTCTCTGCTACTGATGCTCTAAGTGGCTGTGGGCAAGTCATGGGTTTCTACATGTGTAAAATGAGTCCAACAAACTTCGCTTTTGTAAGGTGCTGTGAGATGCTAGGTGAAAGGCACAGGTGCTATAAGTGCAAAGTGTTGATAATAATTCTTAATAGATTAGCAGATCGCACACAGTGGAGAACAGCAACGTCCCACCCTTCAATGCCCATCTGTCTCATGTTCTAGCCTCCCACAAAGTATAGAGCCATGCCTGCGCCTGACTTCCAGAGTAGGCACGATTATCTCAAACCAAAGGCCCAAGGCACGGTTATCTCTCTTTGCAAACTTGCTCCTCCCAGCTGCAGCTAGATAGCAAGAAAGACCCAACGTATTTCCTATATCCTCCCTCCCAGGCCTTCGTGAGTGTCAACGCAGCCTAAGTTTTGCCTCCATATAAGATATTTGGTGTTGGATATAGCAAAATGAAGACACAATGGGATTCTACTGAAAGAGGAGTGCAATCACCTCCGTTTCTTGAGCTACTCCATGAGCTTGGTGCTGATGGCATGTGCCAGCTAACAGCCATTGGGACTAAAGTTCAGTTTATTTAGAATGGATACAGTCCAGGTGGCATCGAGGCACATAGCTGTAACAACATGCCTCAAGCCCGAAATGGAGGGATCCCCTGCAGGAGAGCTCAGTCTCGTGGCCCATTGAATCTTAGGCCTTCCTATGGGGACTGCCAACAAGGACACCTATTACAGTACAACTCTGATGACATTATTTCTAATTCACAGGAGGTCCCTCTTTGGCAAAGATATCATTACTCCAGTCTAGGGTCACTTTCTGGAGAGGACTTGGGCTTTTTGGTTTGAGAAAGACAGTTCATCTGCATAAACAAATATAAGTAAATTTATTTCCATCTAATAATACTGTGTGCTTAATCCAAGGATCTCAAGGTGCTTTACTAATATGAATGAATGAAGCCTCATGCCCCAGACCTTCTGTGAAGTATCCACAAATTGTCCCCATTTTACAGATGAGAAAATAGCAGCATAGATAAATAAAGAACAAAATTTTCAAGAGTGTCCACTACTTTGGGTGCTCAGACTTGAAACATCTGGATCCCAATTTGCATCCGCACCTTCTAGTGACTTAAGTTGAGAGAACTCAGCACCTCTGAAAGTCAGGTGCTAGGTACATAAGCTTGGTCACCCAAAATTAGAGGCCACTTTTGAAGACTGGCCCCAAGAGACTTGCCATAAGTCACACAGTGAGTCAGTGGTAAAGATGGGAACAGAACAAGGGAATACTGATTCTTAGTCTTTCAATTTGCCCACTAGACAACACTTCTCTGTTGAGCAAGAAACCTGATAGATGCTGTCCTTCATTTTGGGTTTATATATAAACAATAGAGATACACACTTATTTACAGAGGGTAACTGCTGTACATCATATTTTTAAAGTTGAAATTAGACACCCAGATTTTCTACTTTTAGGAGATGCAGCTACAGGGTCTCAAGTCACAACTGTCCCTGCTGAACAGAGACTGAGCAATAAAGTGATCCCATAACAGAGGCTAATTCAATAAGCAGAAGCTCACCTGACTCTTCCTGGTGCCCACGCGGATAACTCTGGTTTTCAGGCCATTTTCATCCTGTGAACAATGTGCTCCATGTATTTTAAAATTAAAGCAAATCCTCCAAATCCATAATTGTGGAGGTTTTCTTTACAGTGCTCTCTGCCAACTCAGAGCTCATTCCACCACACCTAAACGTGTTCCCCAACTGGCAACCACATCTTCCTAAACTGAGCAAAAAAATATCCGATATTTAAACTAACACAAGAGTAGGTTTCCAAAGACTGTAAACTCCTGTTGGGAAATGTGCAGCACCTCCCAGAAGGCACTCACTGTCTTGCAGTATTGGCCCCTAGAGCTCAATTCTGTGAACACTACCAGACATAGCACACGCTACTGTGAACAATCCTATTGACTTTTGCAGTAAGCGTTTGCAGGGTTGGAAATCATATGTGCTGTATTATTAAGTTCTTAAATGTTCAGCTATTCACAAAAAGTCATTAAGAAGAACACTTAGTCCTTATATAGAATTTTTCACTTTCAAAATGCTGTGTAAGAGTTAACTAACACCTGCATATTTATGTACGTCTTTAAAAAATGATCAAACGTTTATCTTAACTAAATAACCAGCTAGGACTGATCTATTCAGTAAATGGCAGAATTAGAAAGGAAAGTGGTATAATCCCTTTACTCTCACCCTCTTCTTTTGATTTAAGCACTATATCTTAACTAAAGACAAACTGTGCAGAGACCACAACCTTAGGAACATTTTACTTGTAATTGTTTTCTAAAAATGGCAAAGTAATATTGTTTGATTTTTGTTTTCTCCCACCCCCTTAAAACTGTAAAGGGTGGGGGAGTAGACTTTAAGCCTGGCCTATTCAATTATCCCGACAGATTTGCAAAGCTGACATATACACATTTTATTATGAGATATATCATTACCATGAACAATCTAAGCCCTGAAGAATGCAAAGTCCGTTCCTTTACCTGAGTTTTCCTCAGTGTCTTCTCCATCGCTATGGACTTTTCCAGCCCCAGTGCCTGTTATGTGAAAGAGAAGAAGATGCTCCTTGAACTGGGAAAGAGGACAGGAGGGAAGTTATTGCCTCTGCTGCCTAGCACAGTGTGTGCCAGACCATGTGCTAGAGAGAAGGGCTGTTCCATTTGCGACCCAGACCTTTCTGGTGTAGCACGGACACACAGATAAGAGGTGACAGGCATGCTACAGTATGTGCTGCATTAGGAGATTGGGAGGAAAAGACCTTCAGAAAGCAGGGATGGGTGTGACCGGCGCTTAGGAATGGAGGTTACCAGTTCTGCAGAGAAGGAAATTCAGCTGCAGGAGCTGCCTCAGCAGAGCTGTCCAGCTTCTGTACGGAAAAAAAAAATTGTGCTGAATCACTAGGAAGAAGGAGACCGTCTCTCCCTCAATGACACCAGCCCAAGGCCTTTGCTGCCTGCTATACCACAGATCTGTGTATAGCATCTAATGCATTACCCAACAGAACAGTCACAAGGTGGGTATTTTCATAAGTGAACAATAATCATTTTCACCGAGATATTATTTCATGGGAGAGGGACAACATGTGGCTTCGTACAAAGCAGGGACTCCAGCCTATCACCCATCCTCAAGGCAACAGAGCACAATTTCTTTGAAACTATCACAGGCTATGTGGATTGACAAAGGGCAGTGAGCCAAGAGACCTGGGCTTTATCCAGAACTCAACCACTGATTCACCTTGCAACTTTGAGCAATAATTTAGCTACTCTTCCTCAGTTTCCCTTTCTATAAAATAGCTCCTTGTAAACTGCATTTGATTTTTTTAATTGGACTGTTATTAAAAAGGCCTCATGTACTAATGGGCAGGTTTAAAAACTCTTATCTCTAAGCTCAGAAGCGGTCTCAGTCCAGTGGAAAACCACTTCTGCTGAAACCTTTGACTGACAGCAGGGTTAATAAAAATGCTCAACCTTTACATAAAACTGTGCCTTCAGTGTATTAACTAATTTGGTTTTAACATCAATAATTTTGGACTTATTGCTACCTTAATCTAGGATTCTGAATACAGCCATGTGTTTACAGACTACAATTATTAAAATATGTACAATCTTTAGTTTTCATAGTTGGCTCAGTCTACTCCCAAGTACCATGAACAGTGTTCATTTTAGCAGGTGTACGGTTATACACCTGAAGAGAAACAGTCAATAGAAAAAGATTCCCATTTGATCACATCACATGAAGGCAGACAACTTAATACTGACAAATTTTATAGGTGCTTGCATACAAATACAAGAAGTCAAAATGCTAAGATGGGTGAACTTGAATGCCTGATGTTAAACAAGAATATTGATGTAACAGGCATCATAGAAACTTGGTGGAATGATGACAAATCAGTAGGTCATTGTAACACCAGGATACAAAATATACGGGAATGACAGAGTAGGTTGTGCTGGTGGGGGAATGGCACTATATGTAAAAAAGCACAGAATCAAATATAGAAAAAACCTTAAATGAACCAAAATGTACCATAGAATCTCTATGGATAGAAATTCCATGTTTGAATAATAAGAGTATAGCAGTAGGAATGTACTACCAACCACTTGAGCAGAATGTTGATGACAGTAATTGTGAAATGCTCAAGGAGATGAGAGAGACTATAAAAATAGAAAATCAATAATAATGAGGGATTTCAAATATCCCCATATTGATTGGGTTCATGTCACCCCAGAAGGAATGCTGAAATAAAGTTTCTAGACACTATTAGTGACTGCTTCTTGAGGCAGCTAGTCCTGGCACCCACAAGGTAAAGAGGTTATTCTTGGTTTAGTCCTGAGCGGAGCACAGGATCTGGTCCAAGAGGTGAATGTAGCTGAACCACCCAGTAATAGTGACCATGGCGTAAATAAATTTAACATCCTTGTAGGGCAGAAATACAAAAGAAGCCCACCATAGTAGCATTTAACTTCAAAAAGGTGAACAAAAACGAGGAAGCTAGTTAAATTGCAGTTAAAAGGAACAATCACAAGAGTGAAATGCCTGCGAGTGCATGGAAACTTTTTAAAAACCACCATAACAGATTTCAAATTAAATGTATATCCCAATAGAAAAAATAAACCAGTAACAGGAGCAAAAAACACGCCACCATGGCTAAACAGAGCGAAAGATGCAGAGACAAAAAGGCATCCTTCAAAACCTGGAAGTCAAATCCGACTGAGAAAAACAGAAAAGAACAAACTCTGGCAAGTCCAATATAAAAGTATAATTTGGCAGGCCTAATTAGCAACTAGCAAGACATGCAAAACTAACAGTCAGTTTTTTTAAGTACATCAGAAGCAGGAAGCCTGCCAAACCACCAGTGACGCCCCTGAACAAATAAGATGCTAAAGTAACACTCAAAGACGACAAGGCCATTGAGGAGAAGATCAATGAATTTTTTGCATCCCTCTTCACTGCAGAGGGCCTGAGGAAAATTCCCACACGAGCCATACAAATCTGAGGTACTGGCCCAGATTGTGGTGTCAGTGGACAAGGGTTTGGAGCAAACTGATAAATTAAACAGTAATAAATTGCCAGGGCCAGATGGTATTCACCCAAGAGTTTGAAAGGAATTCAAATATGAAATTTCAGAACCACTAAGTGTAATATGTAACCTATTGCTTAAATCAGCCTCTGTACCAGATTACTGGAAGATAGCTAATGTAATGCCAATTTTTAAAAAAAGGCTGTAGAGGTGATTAGGGATGTAAAAGGTTAAATGGTTAACTGGTTAAGAGGCAGCCGCCCTGGAGGAGCCCCAGCCGGTCAGCCCCAGTGACCCTAGCCCCACTCCCTTTCATCGGTTAACGGTTAACCGATTAAATCATATAATTTTAATAGTTTAAATGGTAAAATTTTTAAATGGTATTTACATCCCTAGAGGTGATCCTGGCAATTACAGGCCAGTAAGCCTACCTTCAATACCAGGTAAATTGGGTGAAACTATAGTAAACAAAATGATTCTCTGACACACAGATGAACACAATTTGTTAGAAGAGTTAACACTGACCAATTTATTAGAATTCTTTGTAGGGGGTCAACAAATATTCTGGACAAGGGTGACTGAGTGGATACAGTGTACTTGGACTTTGAGAAAGCCTTTGACAATGTTCCTCACCAAGGCTTTTAAGCAATGTAAGCTGTCATGGGATAAGAGGGAAGGTCCTCTCATGGATCAGTAACTGATGAAAGAACAAGAAACAAAAGTTAGGAATAAATGGTTCATTTTCACAGCAGAAAAAGGTAAACAGTGAGTTACACCAAGGATCTCTATTAGGACCTATGCTGTTCCACATATTCATAACGTCATGAACAGTGAGGTGTCAAAGTTTGCTGATGATATAAAGTTACTCAAGATAGTTAAATTGAAAGCTGACATCGAACATTTACAAAGGGATCTTTCAAAACTGGGTGACTGGGCAACAAAATGGCAGATGAAATTCAATGCTGATAAATGCAAAATAATGCACATTGGAAAACGTATCTCAACTACATGATCAAAGTGATGGGTCTAAATTAGCCGTTACCATTCAAGATAGATCTTGGGATCATCGTGGAAGGTTTTCTGAAAAAATCCACGTCCAGCGGTCATCCAAATAGCTAACAGACTGTTATGAACCATTTGGAAAGAGATAGATAAGAGAAAAATATCATCATGTTACTATAAATCTATGTAATGCCAACACCTTGAATACTGCATCCAGTTCTGGTTGCCACATCTCAAAAAAAGACATATTAGAACTCGAAAGAGTACAGAGAAGGGCAACAACGATTAGGGGAATGCAACAGCTTTAATATGAGTAGAGATTAAAAAGACAGACTGTCATACAATTTAGAAAGTAAATGACAAAGTGGAGATACGCTGAGGACTATAAAATCATGAATGGTGTTGAGAGAGTAAATAAGGAAGTGTTATTTACCACTTCACATAACACAAGAACCAGGAGTCACCCAATGAAATTAACAGGCAGCAGATTTAAGAGAAATGTAAGTACTTCTTCAAAAAATGCATAGTTTACCAGCAGAAGTCGTTCTCAGGGGATATAGTCAAGGCCAAAACAACAAATGGTTTTAAATACGAATTAGGTAAGTTCATGAAGGATAGGTCCATCAATGGCTATTAGCCAAGATGGTCAGGATCGCAACACTGGGTGTCCCTAAACCTCTGACTGCCAGAAGCTGGGACTGGATGACAAGGGATGAATCATTCAGTAATTGCCCCATTCTGTCATTCCCTCTGAAGCATCTACCACAGGCCAATGTCAGCAGACAGGATAATGCACTGGATGAACCACTGGTCTCACCCAGTATGGCCATTCTTACGTTTAACCACAATAACCATCTCTGTCCATATACCTCCTTTCCCTACATCACATATGGGCCTCTCCTCAGCCCCGCAAGCCTCACAACCCGGAAAGGTTAAATCTCTGGAAGGAGATGTCAAATTCATTCTTTGGCAAGGGCCAAATTTAATTTTTAATTACGGTCCACAGGTCAAACAACATATTCAGGACAACACGCTCCCCTCTATGCACAGACCTTCCACGGAGATCAATGGCAGGTTACCACAGAAATCAGTAGTAGAATCTGGCTTTTAGGTAACAACACAACTTTCGTAATTAATTATTTTACTCAGCCTTATTGTCACATTCAGAAACTCAAGCAACAGGGAAATGTGCTCCCCCTTCCCTTTTTTTCCCCCCAAGCTAAAGAGAAAACCCTGAAATTCTGCCCTTTGTTCCCTTACCTGCCTTATCTTACCTTCTCCATTTCCGTCCTTCAACCCGTCTCAAGATATTTCCTCCTCTCTTCCCTACTGCATTTCTTTTTAGGCAGCAATCGCCACTGCCTTGGTTCAGTCTCATCTCTTCCCCATACTCCTCACGAAACTGGTCATCAATTACAATAATTAATGCTTAACCAGGAGGCTTACATTCAAGTGTCATAAATAA
>NC_133786.1:19925184-19928095 GCF_003597395.2 Chelonoidis abingdonii | reverse complement strand
CAAAAGAATGCATCAGTTCTAATATTCCCTGAATTGCAGACAGTCTGAGACACAATGCTTGAAGGTTGAACTCTCCCATTAATGTCAAGGAGTGTTAATTTTTAAGCCTTAGCCGGGATACAAGCCTTTGAACAACCATGTGAGGATATCACATGTTAGTCCGTATACTAGATGGGAGAAATCATATCTGAGTTATGAAAGGGTGGTGACAGATCCCACTGGATCTGGATGGTGGTGCATGGCACTATCCCAGGAGCAATGACTGGATTCTGTAGATTCAGCTGAATTCATAGCAGCCTTTGCCGGGGCTCTAATACCAATCGCATCCCACAATAATGTCAGTCAACACCTGGGATGAATCTCAGGGTGCCCAGGACCGAGAGTCACCTTGTTACCCACCCTGCCTCCAGACAGAGATAGACTTGCTGCTGCTTAACTAGCTGTCGGCTCCCTGACGCTTCCAGCCTGTTAGTTCCCAAACCATCTCCTCTGGGCTACGTCACCCCTTACTTTGCCTTGCAGGTGAACGACAGGTGCACGCCAGTCCCCAAACCCCTTCGAAGCATTCCCCTGTGGCGTTCAGCTCCTTGATCACAGAACACTCACAGTAATAAGAGGTTCACTGTCCCTGAGGCAACAGTGTACACACCATCTTGAATGATTCAACTCAGGAGCAGCATCTCGTACAACAACGAGTTAATACTTACAGTGAAAACAATCATAAGTTCATCATCAAAGATCAGAACATATTTCCAGTGGATATACACGTAACTCCTTACATAGCAGCCGTACCAACATTTACGGCAATAATCATAACCATTTAAAAAACCCCGCTTTCTGAATGAATACTACGAAAGCAGTAGGCCCGTTAGGAGTTGCTGTCACAGATCAGTGAACCCTCTGCCAGCTGACAGCAATGGGGCTCGGTGTCACAATAGCCTTGCACAACAAAGCAGCAGGAGAGCTGCAAAGAACAAAAACTGCACAGCGAATACATGTAAAATGGACTCATCTGCTTCCCGGAGTCTTACTTCGGAGAGCTCTTCCGGTCCTTGGAAACAATGATGAGGTATCCCCGATACCAGTGAACGATCAACTTCTGTCCCTCAAAGGCAAAGCAGGGGCCACGCTCATCTGGCTGGTACAGATACACACATTCGTTTCCTGCCACAATGAACTGGAGGTCCTGGGAGGGGTCGCTGAGCGTGGAGCACCGTAAACCGCAACCATGTGTGTCCAGCTCCAGACGACGATAATCCTTCACTGACAGCATATAGGACTGCGAGTGAAATATGATTTTTCAGAGATTATATCGAACCGCAGATTGTAAATAACCAGGAGCTGTCACAATCGTGGGCAGAGCCTGAACCTCCATTACACAGCTTTGTCAAGCCAATATCTTACCGTGAATGTCTCCCGTGGTGACCCAAAAAGGTGGGTGATTCCCAAGATGGCGGAAGGCAAGCCAGTGACCGGGTAATTGCCTTCATGTAAGATCTGGGTTTTACTGTGTCGGTCTCGTGTGATGTCCCCTTTTGTAAGCACAACACTTCCATCTGCAAAGCCTGTTGAAGAAAAAGGACTAAACCGTTTATGTCTATGGCACTTTCCAAACATATACTAATGTTAAGTCCAAGGCAGTCAGCTCAACCCTCCTTGTGGTTTCCCAGACAGACATGCATACTGGGGTGGTCCCATGGTCTTCGCACTTCACGGACCCATGTACCAAACTCCCTTCCTGAGTAGGGCCTACTAGGACCTCTTCACGGCCATCTCCTGGCGCAGTGCAAAGCCTTACT
Source organism: Chelonoidis abingdonii (assembly GCF_003597395.2). Classification (NCBI taxonomy): domain Eukaryota; kingdom Metazoa; phylum Chordata; order Testudines; family Testudinidae; genus Chelonoidis; species Chelonoidis abingdonii. The sequence goes on along the minus strand of NC_133786.1, from coordinate 19,926,296 downwards.
GTTTGAGAAAGTGTAATCTCTGTTTCTTACACATATGCTTTCTTCCTGGTTTATTTTCTCCCACTGCTCCTTTTTGTTTTGTTTTGCTTTGCTACAACAGATGCCTAACTCACTGGAACCAGTTTTGTGTAACAGCTGGTTTGAATCACAGAGCGCCACATGTACACAATAAGCACTATAAAAGTCATGGTTGTAAAATGGAAGGAAACCACTTGGTCAAAAGTCACATTTTTAGGACAAGTCTTTGAACAAGTTACTGATCCACGAGAAGACCTTCTCTCTTATCTCATGACTACTTAGTTTGCATACGGCCTTTGGTGATGGACCTCGTCAAAGGCTTCCTGAAAGTCCTAGTACACTATATCCACGGGATCACCGTTGTCCAAGTGCTTGTTGACACCCTCAAAGAATCCGAGTAAGTTGGCGAGGCATGACTTTCCTTTACAAAAAAGCCGTGTTAATTCTTCCCCCAACAAATCATGCTCATCTGCCCCTTGTGGGTTCCAGAACTAGCTGCTCCAAAAAGCAGTCACTCACGCTGACACAAAATTTTATCTCAGCGTCATGCCGCAATGTGACATTTACCCAGTCATTATAATGGCGCTTTCTGCTTCTGGAGCCTCTCTAACCAACCTTATTTCAGAATTGCTGTCACCATCCTTGTCAGGTGGTTGGTAACATATGCCTACTGCTATACTTTTTTTCAGTCAAGCATGCAATTAGGGCCATATTTCCAATTAGACAGAGTAGGCACGTGCCTAGGGGCACCAGTGTTCTAGGGTCGTTAAAAAGTTAATACATACATGGTTAAAAGTAGTTACCGTAAGCTTATTTTAAAACTTATAAACAATCCAGTGATACAGTAGAACCTCAGAGTTACAGACACCTCGGGAACGGAGGCTCTCCATAACTCTGAAATGGTCGCAACGCCGAACGAGACCTTACGGACTTCAGACACCGAGGGGACGGGGGGATTGGAACTGCAGCCACAGGTAAGGGGGTCAGGGCTGTGCGATATCAGGGCTTTTGATCCTTTGGAGCACTGGGGCTCAGGACTTTAGGTCTGGGGGGAACGCTGAGACTTGGGGCTTCAGCCAGGCTTGTACAGCTCC
>NC_133786.1:19784978-19925084 GCF_003597395.2 Chelonoidis abingdonii | reverse complement strand
GTCAGGGCCGGCGGCGGCCTCGGGGCCTGTCACGTGGGGCGCTGGGCGGGCGCTGTCTGCCTCGCCGCTGCCGGGAGCTGTAGTTTTCGCGCGCGCAGCGGCGGGCAGAAAGTGAAGTATGCGCGCAAGAGGCCCTGCCCCCTTCTCACTACGTCCCCCCCTTTCACTGGGCAGATGGGTGGGAGGGGTGAGGGCGCAGGGCTCTAAGTGGGGGTGTGAGCTCTGGACTGGGGCCAGAAATGAGGTGCAGGAGGGGCTCTGGCCTGGGGGCAAGAGGTTAGGGTGCAGGAGGGGTCAGGTGCAAGGCCAGGAATTAGGGGCTTAGGGTGAAAGGGGCTCCAGGCTGGGGGGTGTGGCAGAGCGGTTTATGGTAGTAGGGTGCAGGCTCTGGGGTGGAAGGAGATAAGGGATTTTCAGGAGCTCAGGTTTACCTCTGGTGGCTCCCAGTCAGCAGTGCTGCAGGGACACCTTGCCATCCTAGGAGAAACACTATTCAAAAACACTTACAGAGGGCATGGCTCACAGCTGGATAATGCTTAACTATAGCAGCATTGCTTTCTTTTTTGAATGTTATGGCACATACCACTTCCATCCAATCTCAGGGAAGGACCTAGGCCCAAATGGTAGAGAGAACCATTTAAAAAGCCTAAAATCATGGATGTCTGGGGTAGCTAGTTTGATGGACCCTATTCAGATTACAATACTACAGCCCTGACAACAGTAACAAAAAGTAAGTATTTCACACAAAACATACAGATTTTTGTTTTAACTTAAAACCAGTTGAATTCTCCCATTCTAGCATCATGTTCATTTATGAGACTAGGATACATTATAAAACAACAACATTTGTGATAATTGTAGTTTTTTTCTTGCTTTCTCATTTTGCAAATGTTGGATTTCAAAGTAACTGTTTCTTCATTGGAGGTTTACTAAGAAGCAAAAGCCTCTCTCTTCTATCACATGGCAGACTTGAGGGCCAGATGACTTCCTGGGCTTGAGTGGGAGGAAAGAAAGGTAGCTTTTTGGAGCTAGCATTTTACCTGTGAAACCAGGAATTACATCACACCTCCCCGTGGCTCATTAAACACTTAAGAATCTTCATTCATGTGTTATGCCTGTGCAGGGCCGCCCAGAGGGGGGGGGGCAAGTGGGGCAATTTGCCCCGGGCCCTGCAGGGGCCCCCGGCCGCGACTGTGTCTGATACTCCCCTGAGGGGGCCCCGCTGGCCGAAGGCAGCTCTAACCTCTGTCTCTCAAGCAGCAGCGAGGCAACCCGAGACGCTGAGGGGAGGAGAGGAGAGGAGAGGGGAGGTGGGTAGAAAGCTACCTGCTCACCTGGTGGAGACAGCTTCTTCTGGTCCGGTGGGAGACTGACAGGATGGAATAATCTCTCAGTGACCTCACTCACCTGAACAGCTGCTGGGACTTCCAACCGTGAGTGTTTGACCCTGTGATTCCCCCTAGGTTTGTAATATTGGGGTGGTGTTGTTGGTTTTCCTGCGTGTTTGCTATTCTGAGGGTGGATTTGTGCCTGCCTGGGTGGGTCTGTTTTCAGAACTAAAGTTGGGATCATGACATGTAATTGTAACAGGAAAAAAGTCTGCAATATGGGCACGAGCAGGCATGAACTTTTATCTCTCCCCCATCTCCCTGCAGAAGGGGAAAACTGAGGCACAGCGTGATCTAATTTCCCTTTCCAAATTATTGGAAAGGAAGGGGCTGGGGCTTCCTATCCAACCAGTTCCTTTCCATCAACTCTGTTTTCCTTGCTGCAAGACCGCTGTTAGGGGGGCTGAAATTTCCATTTAAAATCTGATGGCTCCTCTTTGCCCTCAACAATAAAATAGACCAGCTTGCGGGGGGGCAGTGGTTGAAAACAGGGGTGAACTTAGCAGAGGGTTGAGGGGCTGTGATGAACTGGGACTGTTCTTAATGTTTTCTCTGAATACTGTGTTGGTCCTCAGTGTCCCCTATGCAGTTCTTTAAGTATTCTAGGTAGTGGATAAGGATGTGTGATAAATTGCTTGCAGGCAAAGGGCCAGTGCACGACGCCTAAATTGGCTGGCACTCTGTCTCTTAGCAACTGATGGCCTGGCTGGGCCCCTCTTCTGCAAAGGTGCAACTGTCGACAGACGAACAACTTGAAGGTGTGGAGACAAGGGATCAGGTGACTCCTGCCCGGGAAAGGAGCTGAGCAAGAGAGGAGGGGTGGGGGGGTTGTCAGTCTGGAGCTGCCTGGGGATAGCTAAGTGAGACCTAGGCGGTGTGCTCGCTGCCCCCCAAAATGGACCAGCCGAGGGTCAGGTTCACTGTATCTACAAGCTCTGTTTTAGACCCTGTTCTGTCATCTAATAAAACCCTCTGTACTGTCTAAGAGTCACATCTGACTGCAAAGTGGGGGTCAGGCCCTGTGCTTCCGAGACCCCGCCTGGGTGGGCTCGCTGTGGGAAGCACACGAGGGCAGAGGATGCTGGGGGGGGGGGGGGGGGGGGGGGGAATGCTCCAGGAGGAGACCCAGGATGGTAAGACGTGTGAGCTTCTTGCCCTGACAAGTCTGCTTCAATGGATGAGAGGGAGGCTCCAAAGTCCTGACTGCTTTAGTGGGGAGCAGTTCTGAGCATCGCCAGGACTCCGTGACAGGGGTCCACTTTGAAATCCCAACCTGATGCAGCACACAGGAATCACTAGCAGTGCTGGTAGAGGGCCATGGAGTGGAAGCAGGTGGCCTGGGGGTAAGGGCACTTGTTTTCGTCCTGGGCTCTGCTGATGGACTAGGCTTGGGTGGTGGTTCAGTCTAGTCTCTCCAGCCTGCTGTTCTCACTGGGGTCCCTCCCGTGCCCCGCCCAGAGGACTGCACCCGCACGCAGACTCCGTCCCACTCAGCGCCTAGGCCAAAGCTCTTGGTCTGTGGGTCTGGCATCCCAGTCCTCTCCAAAGGTTGCAGCTGTCTGGAGGTCTGCCTTACCAACCTTCCTCATTCCACCTCATTCATTCAATAGGGCAATTGATTACAAAGTGGAGGAAAGATCTCATTCCCACTTCTCGCATGAAGCATTTTCTTTTATTTTAATTATTACTACTTTGGGCCCACATATAACATATTACCAAGGTTCAATACAAAGTCATGTAAAAGTTATTACAAAGTGCATAATGCAGAGATTTACCTTTACAATGCCACTGATTTGATTGCTGTGTTGCAGTATATAGTGCCCCCTGGGTCTTTGACATGAGGTGTTATTTACTCGGGGGGGGGGGGGTGTTTTATTTTTTTTTTTTTTTTTTTTTTTTTTACAGCGGGCAAGTTGGGGGCGGCGGGTGGCAAGTTTGGCAGGTGGACAAAGAGACAAGCAGTGAGCCAGCAGGGGTTTAGGGGGCGCATAAGAGTTTTCTGGTCAGGGGAGGGACAAAGTGCAAAGGAGGTTTGAGGCTGTTGGGTGGGGACTGACTAGGAGGATACAGCAAGTCAGTGGAGGATAGGGTTGAGAGGGTGTGATGGTGGGGGCTCGAGTGGGAGGCGGTAGGGTCGCACCCTGTGCCCTCCACGCAGGCCCAATCCCCCCGCGATCCCCCAGTTCACTAACCTCCCCCTATTTTACTGCTCTGATCTGGCCACCTATTTGTGCCGGTTTCAGAAGTAGCAGCCCGGTTAGTTTGTATCTGGAAAAAGAACAGGGAGTAGTTGTGGCACTTTAGAGACTAACAAATTTATTTTCACATAAGCTTCATGGGCTTACAGCCCACTTCTTTCGATGCATGAATGGAATATTCTTTTGCCTATGTGCTGCTGTTCCCCCCCCCCATCCTTCCTCTTTGTGCCACAGCTTTTCGACAGGGTGGTGCTGAGAGACGGAGAGTCTGTTTTTGGCAAGGCGCGTGGCTTGGGGGGCAGGGTCAGTTGTTCCACGGGCCGGCGGTGCTAGGGGGAATGAGGGGGCAGGCATAAATAAAATAAGGGCCTTAAATACTTCCGGAAGCTTTATAGAGTGGTTTTGCTAAAATTATCTTTAAATAAGCAAGCTTGCAAAAAATTAAAAGTTAAACATGTGGTCAATTAAAGCATTAATGAACATTATTATTATTTATTTACTTTACTAGGTACCAGAGGCCCAAGCCAAACTAAAAGACCTTGTGCTGGGTGCTGTAAAAACATAATGACATGGTCTGTAATGAGTCTCAACATGGAAAAAGAACAAAACAAAAATGGTCCGTAAGTCTTTTAGGGCTACAGGCCAAGACGAGGGTTCATGGTACCGGCCTTACTTCAGGGGTTCACACACAACCATTTTACTTGGGGTTTCTTGTTCCTGATAATGTCTTGGGAAGAAAAAGACAGATGGAGTTGCTGCAATGGCTTTCTCATACTAGTTAATAGTACCAATGTGTTTCAAGTTATTTCTTTTGTTTTACTACACCCTCTAAAGTGTGAACAGAAATAGATTTACCATCTATTCTGCATTGTTGGGTTTTCTCTTACCACTTGTCCAAATTATACAACCTTAAATAGTTCTGTCCCTATGATGGAACTACAGGAATATTTGTTTGCACCTATCTTTGAGCTTTATTATGCTTACACATTTATTTATCTTCATGTTATTATTTATTTATTATGCAATATATTTTCCATAGGAGTTCTTTTTTAACAAAGGTGTAGGAGTAGGTTTGCCAGGGTAGTTAGGTAAGATGATGCCTTGATGTGGTGCAGGGATCTGGCAGTGAGATATGGTTGCTCCTCCTGCTCCTCCTGGGAAGAGGAGAGAATGAGTCCTGCTTTTCAGGATTAAAGATGTCATGATTAAATTATACTTTTCCATTTCCTTTTTGACACAAGAACATTGAGATTTGTGGCTCAGTTACTGGCTTAGCTCTCGCTGTTGTTAACATGCTTAGAGTATTACGCTGGCCAGAGTCAGTATTGATTACATGGCATGCAAATTATCTGGGGATATCAAGATTGAGTTCAAGATACTTGCTTTATTTCTATTCATTATATTTTCTTAATCTTGTTAAATGATTTTTTTTTAACAAACAAAAGATGGTCTAGAAGGGCAGGATAGCTGTTATTGACAGTCCACCTTTGGGACTCTGGTTATTGGTTAATTATATATTTTGTAATTTGTCTGTTTACCAATTGTTAACCAACATTTCCTGACTTACCAGATTCCCTTCATTTGGGGCAGTAAGATCATGCAAAGTGTCTTAGGCACATTAAACTAGAAATGTCCAAGCCACAATAGACATCACTGGTCCCAATATTCCAAATCTGAAGTCTGCATTGATTCTAAAACTAATGGGGTGGGGGGCGTGAAAGGGTCTGCTGAGCCATGGCTGAACCGACATGGCTTGATTTCCAAAAAAAAAAAAAAAAAACTCATGAATGCCAAACTAAAGTTGTCCTGCACTCACTACATTCATTTCCTGTCTCTCAGATTTACTAGAAAGGAAATCTCAAAACAGACTCCAGGGCTGTTCCCAGTGAAGAGGGGTGGGGAATATCCTTTGCCTCTGTTTCTGAAATGGCCAATATGGAAAATGTCTCCACACACCCATGAAGCCTTCTTGTTTAGAGTGGTTCAGGGATTTTCCCTACACACACCCCTACAGCCACCGACATTTCCCCAACACCCCTCCACCCGTTTTGTGATTAATTATGTGCAATGTTGCCAATTTAGTGATGTTTGGAAATTTGAATTGAAATTGAGACATTAAATCATACTTTAAAAGCATTTATAAAAGTGTCTGTTAAAATACATGTATCTGACAACCAGTATAATAGATGAAAAGTATGACATAGACTAGCTTCCTATACATCCTTTTTGTTTTATGACGATGCCAGTGCATCATTTCGGATGGACGTTGGCCAAGTTATGATTGTAAGCAAGTCTCAAGAGCTCTCCCTGACAGCAAGTGATTGAGCTGGGGACTGGAAAGCTTCAGGACCAGATTTATTTACATTTACACCTAAATCTTACTTAGGTTATCCAGCAACAGATCTGTGTTGCCCAAGTGATAGATTTGGCTGGGGTTGGTTAACAATCACTTAATGCCGGGGGTGAGGGGGTGGGGAATGAAATGTTGTCTTATGTTTACAAGTAAAAGAGCCAATAGACGTAATTAGCCTGTGCTGATTTGAGACATACGCATGAGAGGGTGGGACAGGTGTTTTAGCTTGCCTGAGTTCTTTGCCTGAAGTCACAGGTACTATTGACCTTGCCCCTTTCCACTGTTTAAAGACAGAGCTGATTTACGCTCCATAGATTAGCTCTTTTGTTTGTTAGTGACCACTTGAAATCACTGATAATCAAGTCTAAGTGGCAGGGCCGCCGAGAGGGGGGGCAAGTGGGGCAATTTGCCCCAGGCCCCACAGGGGCCTCCTATAGTACTGCAATTTTTTTATGGAAGGGGCCCCCGAAACTGCTTTGCCCCAGGCCCCCTGAATCCTCTGGGCGGCCCTGTGCCTGTGTGTGATAGTTACATAGAACCCAGGGCCTCACACTGCCAGGCCACGGAGAAGGTATATAGACCTCTTCCCCTGGCACACGCACATGCAAAGGACTTCATATGCATCCACACAAGGGATTTTTCAGTCTGTATTTACATATTAAAGCTGGGGCTGTTGCTGCTAATGGACCAACAGGTGGTGGACCTTACACAGCTGGAGGTGAGTTGGGAGATAGGTGCCCTCAGAATAGCCCTGCAGCACTAGCTAGGGAATATAGGAAAGAAGTCACTAGTAATTGTATGTAAACACACAGAACAGCAGCAGGAAATAGTGTTATGTTGCTAGAACAGTGATTTCCGCATAGAGAAAAATATTAAGCACAGAAAGTCAAAGTCATCCCTGCTGAAACTGCAGTGGTCTCACTGCAATTACATCAGAGATTAATTTGGGCCAGTGTGCTCAGTTGCACAAAAACACAGAAAGTCCACATGAGCTTCCTAAATACCAGGGCTCTTAGAAAACTAGTGCATTTGCACAAAGAACAGCCCAAAAGGTCCATATTCTAGTTGAACAGAAGGCAGGTCCATGTTATCTGTTGTGTTATGTAAAAAGCAGGGGTTTAAATAAAAGTAAGTAAGGCCCTAAATTTATGCACAGAGAGGGATGGGGGGGTGCTGATCCACAGAGCCTGTCAGCAGGCAGGAGGCGCTGGAGGTGAGCTGACAGAGGGCTTCCAATAGGTGCACAGGACCCACCATTGAAGTTCCATGCATTGAGGTTCCTAACTCAGCAGTAATTTTAATAATACTGGGCCTGATTTTGGGAAAAGAACCTGTCAAACCTCACAAGGATAACGGAATTCTTAAGTGATCAATACAATCAATAGCTCTGCAACACAGTACTACAGAAATAGAGGGGATTGTCTGACAATTGCTTATGTGCAGTTAGTGGGCCTAGGATTTGTCTTTGTGGCAGAGTGAGGGACTGGAATTTATTTTATATATAGATAAGATTAATATGCACTGTGAAAAACATTTTTTGCATTTCTATAAGAGAAAACCCTACATGTAACTTGTTATAAAGAAGTGTATTTTCTTCTCTTTTCAGATACAGGGCTCCAGGGGCCCCTCCGGGGCAGATTATATCCCTAAATCATCACACAGTCAGTTCACATTAAGAAAAAGTCTATGTTCTCATTTCTTTGAGCTACAAAACATGCATAAATTCAAAGTATGTACATAAGAAATGTCTTATAGTAAGCAATTCTAACCTTTAAATTAAAAGACAGTTACAGCACAACTGAATTTGTGTGAGGTCATTTTTAATACAGGTGAAACATGGGTCAAGCAGCTGCCAGAAGAAATTCTGAACTCACATTTTAGTTGAATTTCTATCTACATGCCTACTAGGCCATTCTTCATTACATAAATGTATCTCAGAGCAACCAAATGAAGCAATTACACCCCTAAAAGACCATCTGGCCCCAAACACTTGATTTTCCATCAGTGATCACCGGACTTTATCTCTGGTCTACAAACAACCAAATTAAAAAACAAATCAACAAAAAAACCAAGACAAGCACATCACACAACACTTGATCATTGGGCAAGAAACCCAAATATTTTCCATAGCCTTCTGTTCTGCCAAGCTAGTGTAGTGGTAATTAGCTGCAACACTGGCTAACCCAGCCCACAGGACAATCAGTTACTGCCCAGCAGAAACCTGCTGCAAAAGGCTTTGTGCTGTGCAAATGTGACACCAGAGATTGCCCTGTAGAGTTGCAGACAGGTTAGTGTGCCCAGGGCTTAAGGCACTGTGAGGCTGTCAGAGGGGTGCTATGCACCATGACCTGTACTCAAACCCTCCCAGAAAGTGCACTGTTCTTTGCATCATATATATCCCAACAACACGGTAGTTTTATAGCCACTTGAGCTCATGTCCTCTCCAGTCAAGTTCCATCCCAGTTCATTGGAGGGGTTGAAAGACATCAGGAAGCAACTAATTTACAGAGTCTTCAAGATAAGTATAGTACAAGATCCACAAGGGAGGCATCCCAGGGAAGGAATGGCTTTAGGTGCTGCGTTTTGTGTGTATGAGGAGTTCCCTCTGCAGGCCAGCCTCAATAGTTGTGGCTGATTTGCCTGGGGGCAGATCCGTGATGAGAGTGAGCTTGTTGAAAACCCCACGACCAAAGTAATCAGCAACAACAGAGAAGCCATCATTAGAGCACTTGAGCTGTCAAAGACAAAAAGAAGCTTCATGAAGAGAGGGTTGGGTCCTGCTCCAAAGGCACTCATGCTCCATCTGCTGCAATCTCAACCATATTTGGTCACTTCATTTTGCAGCATTTGCGTTACATAAGCAAAGGAGCATTGTCACCCTTGGTGGAAGCTCTTATACTAACACACACCTCAAGAAAGATTTTCTGCAGTTAGGATATTCAGCCTTCCCGATTATCCACATGTTCACCTAAATATTCAGTTCATCTCCATTTAAATCGTGTGCCGTCAAATCAAATTGATCCCTATGCTTTTGAACACCACCAGCTTAGCATATGTTAAAGTACATATTGCCCTGTCTACATTCGATTTCTCAGATGTGTTTGTTTGAATAGATTAGCTACAAATTCTAACATTTTAAATCCTTGCTTAGAAAAGGCCTGATAGGAGACACTATCTTTACGGTCTTAACCGTGCCTCGGCCAATTTGACCAACTATTTATAGTTTCAGGTCAAACTGTTGTGCAGTCATGTTCCACTCTACACGTGGATGCCTTTTAGTGACAGCTGAAGGGAAATTACTTCTAGATACCTCCATTTGTAAAGCACAAAAGAATCCTTTGGTATGGAAGGCACCTCAGAGACAAGTCATTCAGCTACAATTGCTCCACAATTCAGGTTCAATAAGGACCTGTTTGCAAAGTCGCTTCATCCTTTCCTGTTCTCAGCAAGTCTCAAAAACAGCACAGGAGCCTGAACTCCTGTGTATATTAACACATACTGTTCACAACAACATGGGTGGCAAGTTCTACAGGCCCCCATGGCGCTTGGGCACCAGGAATATTCCTGGCCCAGGGCCCAGCTCCAGTACTGTTTGAAGCCGGGTCTCTCTCTTGGCCCAGCCTTCCACCCCCAGGCACCCCCCTTCATACATCCCCCGGGTGATTTAAAACAGCCCAGGACCCCCACCATCCACTACTGGCAGCGCAGCAGAGAGGAGTGGCTTCCTGCCTGCTCACTTCACGTGGCTGCCAGCCAATAGGAAGCTGCGGGGACAGTGCCTGGAAGTAGCAGCATAAGGAGGCCCCCCGCCCTGCCTAGGAGTCCCAGGTAAGTGCCGCACTCACCCCCTCCCAGAGCCCGCACCCCCACCCCTTTCCCACACACCCCCTCCTGCCCCCAAACTCCCTCCCAGAACCTGCACCCCCACCACAGAGCCTGCACCCAAACTCCAGCCCAGAGCCTGCATCCCTCACCCTATTCCAACACACCCCCTCCTGTCCCCAAAGTCTCTCCCAGAGCCTGCACTCCAGCCCTCTGCACTCCCTCCCAGAGTCTACACCCAAACGCCATTCCAGAGCCTGCACCCCCTCTCTCCGCACTCTTTCCCACCCCCAAACTCCCTCCCAGAGCCTGCACCTCACACTTCAGACCCCTTCCCCCACCCAAACTCCCTCCCAGAGCCCAGTCTCTCACCCCTTCTGCACTCAAACTTCCTCCCAGACCCTGCACCCTAATCATAGATCATAGAATATCAGGGCTGGAAGGGACCTCAGGAGGTCATCTAGCCCAACCGCCCTGCTCAAAGCAGGACTAATCCCCTGTCCCAGCCCAGGGCCTGCACCCCAGACCTCCTCCCCCCACCCAAACTCCCTCCCATAGCCTTAGGTAGGTGAGGGGGCAGAGTTGAGGGGGCAGGATCTGGGCATTCTAGGCACCACCAGAATTTCTACAAACCTGCTGCCCCTGCACAGCAGAGATTTAAGGGGAAAGCAGGTATAAGGGGAAAGGGCAGTGATGATGATATCGCTACCTGATGCTGAAACTGATCATGCAGATCTCTCTTCTGTTCTTGGGTTCGGATCATATCTGTGACCTTTCGGTTCTCTGGCATGCAGGTGGGACATTCTGAATCGCTCTCTGAGTAGCTCTCAAAGCAGTGCTGGTGAAAGGAATGACCACACAGGAAGTGGACTGAAGGCAGCTCCAGGGCACTTGTACAGATGCTGCACTTTGTTTTCTGGAAGATTTTGGGACTGAGACAATTTGGGGGTCGGGGGGAGAGAGAGAGAGACAGAATATGATTTTTCTTAGGAAAATGAAGAAATAGGACTACCCAACATAAGACACCCCAGAGTCAGTGCACCTGAGCAGCTGCTGAAGGCAGGATTTTCCCTCTAGGTCTCCAAACCCATATCAAGCTCACTCAACCACCGGCAATAGAACAGGAGGAGACCTTGGGGATGCACACTATAGGATGTTCAAACTAGATTTTTATATAGCCAGGGAGAGAGTGAGAGTCTCCTGCACCTGGTTTTGAGGTCTTCAATCTCCTGGCGGATCCTTGTGGTCTCTTCACGATATTTCTGAATCCTCTGCTCATCCTGCTCAATCTGGCGGCTCTGCTTCTGCAGCTTGTTGACAAGATAATCCTTAATCACAGACAGCGTGGCCGTGGAGTTATGAGCCAGAGTCTGCACAACTGAGAATAACCAGAACATTAATACAGAAACAAACCAAGAGCTGGAACAGCTGCGTTGGTCTTATCTGGACTGGTCTTTTCTGAAATGCCATCTGAAGACCGAAGGGCTCAGGGTTTTACTGAATTACAAAACTCTTGACTAAAACTCTAAACTTTAGATGGTATTAGACAGGGAAACTGTGGGTTCCAGTGACCAATGCGCTTAGGGGATTCCAGAAATAGACGAGGGGGAGGTGCTTCGAGCCGGACACGGAGTCAAGAGACCTGGATTCTATTCCAGTTTTGCCACCAGTTCACAGTCTGTCTTGGGCAAGTCACTTCACCAAAAGGGAAACCAAAGCACAGAGACTGAATGGGGACACTGCTTAGTCACAGGCAGGTTGTGAAGCTTGATTAGAATTAGTAAGCCCTCCCCTCAATCAGGGATCACCGGTATGTGCCCTCCCTACGGTGCAGGCAGCTAGTGGATTAGCTATATCTCAAGCTGCATTGACTATTGCATTCCTCCAAACTCTCTGTCCAGAGAGAGCTCATTCTAGCCCTATTTCCTTGCTGTACGTCTTGTCATTACCGAGCAGTGGAGGCATGAGGTTCTTGTTTTCAATATGCTTCAGTACCGCTGTGATGTATTCCTTGCAGTCCTCTTCTTTCCGGGCAAAATAACTGAGGGCCTGTTCCCAGAGACAGGTCTCTTGGTCTCCATATAACTCGCACACCTCAATCACCTTCCTGTACTGCTCATTTTGCATGTGATAATGCATAATCTGTTGGAAACTGGAAAAAGGGGAGCCAGGGAGAGAGCAGGTCAGTTGGTCAGCCCACTTCTCCCTTACTCACTGCTGCAGGGATCCCAGCCTGTCACCTGGCCACATAATTCCCCAACACTACTGCAAAGCCCCAGTTCAGCCAGACCTTTCTACATTACATTACACCATCCCTCTGAAAAAACAGCAGCAGAGACACAGGTTAGTTTTTCAGCTTGGCAACTGACCTAGATCCCTGCTTTGAGACTTGCAAAGGACCCTTACCCTTACCTTCCTCTTGTAGTACATAAAGGGTTGTGGTCCAGTCCCTAAACCAATAAGGCTCAGTCACTGGAAGGGAAGCAGCACTCACAGTTTGCCCTGTTCGTAAAGATAGAGGACACCATCCTTGAAGTTGTGCATCTGACACAGTACCAAAGCCTTATGGAAAACTGTTCTAAACCTTCCACTCTTCAGCAGGGTGATGGCTTCACTGTGCAGCTTCTCTTTGATCTGCAAAGGAGACAAAACCAAACAGAGCGTTAAGCTCCAGGAGCTTGGCAAATTAAGAAGATAAGAATGGCCATACTGGGTCAGACCAAAGGTCCATCAAGCCCAGTATCCTGTCCTCTGACAGTGGCCAATGGCAGCTACCCCAAAGGGAATGAACAGAAAGGTTAACAAGTGATCCATCCTCTGTCTCCCAATCTCAGCTTCTGGCAAACAGAGGCTAGGAACACCATTCCTGCTCATCCTGGCTAATAGATTGATGGAAGATAGGTCCATCAATAGCTATCTAGCTTCCTTTTGAACCCTGTTATAGTATAGGCCTTCACAACACCCTCTGGCAAGCAGTGCCAGAGGCTGACAGTGCGTTGCGTGAAAAAATACTTTCTTGTGTTTGTTTTAAACCTGCTACCTATTAATTTCATTTGGTGGCCCCTTGTTCTTGTATTATGAGAAGGAGTAAATAACACTTCCTTATTTACTTTCTCTATACTACTCACGATTTTATAGACTTCTATCATATCCCACCTTAGTCGCCTCTTTTTCAAGCTGAAAAGTCCCAGTCTTATTAATCTCTCCTCATATGGAAGTTGTTCTATACCCCTAAGCATTTTTGTTGCCCTTTTCTGAACCTTTTCCAATTCCAATACATCTTTTTTGAGATGGGGCAACCGCATCTGCATGCAGTATTCAAGGTGTGGACGTACCATGGATTTATATTGAAGCAATATGACATTTTCTGTCTTATTATCTATCCCTTTCTTGATGACTCCCAACATTCTGTTCGCTGTTTTGACTGCCACTGCACATTGAGTGGATGATTTCAGAGAACTATCCACAATGACTCCAAGATCTTTTTCTTGAGTGATAACAGCTAATTTAGACCCCATCATTGTATATGTATATTTAGTATTATGTTTTCCAATGTGCATTATTTTGCATTTGTCATTAAATTTCATCTTCCATTTTGTTGCCCAGTCACCCAGTTTTGTGAGATCCTTTTGTAGTGCGTCGCAGTCTGCCTGGGACTTAAATATCTGAAGTAGTTTTGTATCATCTGCAAATTTTGCCACCTCACTGTTTACCCCTTTTCCCAGATTGTTTATGAATATGTTAAATAGGACTGGGCTCAGTACAGATCCCTGGGGGACACCACTATTTACTTCTCTCCATTCTGAAAACTGGCCATTTATTCCTACCCTTTGTTTCCTATTTTTTAACCAGTTACCAATCCATGAGAGAACCTTCCCTCTTATCCCATGATTGCTTATTTTGCTTAAGAGCCTTTGGTGAGGGACCTTGTCAAAGGCTTTCTGAAAACCTAAATACACTATATCCACTGGAGCAGAGAGCCCTGTGGCACCTTATAGACTAACAGACGTATTGGAGCATGAGCTTTCGTGGGTGAATACCCACTTCGGACTCTGCTGCTTTTACAGATCCAGACTAACATGGCTACCCCTCTGATATATATCCACTGTATCTCCTTTCTCCCCAGTCTTGTTGACCCCCTCAAAGAATTCTAGTAGATTGGTGAGGCATGTTGACTATTTCCCAACAAATTATGTTCATTTATGTGTCTGACAATTTTGTTCTTTACGATAGTTTCAACCAATTTGCCCAGTACTGAAGTAAGGCTTACTGGCCTGTAGTTGCCAGGGTCACCTCTGGAGCCCTTTTTAGAAACTGGCATCATATTAGCTATCCTCTAGTCATTTGGTACAGAAGCTGATTTAAACGATAGGTTACAGACTACAGTAAGTAATCCTGCAATTTCACATTTGAGTTCCTTCAGAACTCTTGGGTGAATACCATCAGGTCCTGGAGACTTATTACTGTTTAGTTTATCAATTTGTTCCAAAACCTCCTCTAATGACATCTCAATTTGGGACACCCCAAGGACCAGACATCTACCCTGCAGCTCTCCTGGGGGCTGGGGGAGAGGAAGGGGGAGTTCGCTCTGTTCTTCCCCTTTCCCTATTAAAAAAAAAATAAGAGAAATTCTCCTTGGCCTTGATTAGCAGTGATCAAGATGATTGCTGGGAGTCAGTTTTCAGAACAAAAAGGGTGCAGGTGAGTGAGACAAGGCACTCTCCCAAGGGGTCATAATTTTTCAGCACCCAGAATCAATGAGACCCTTAGGGACTGAGTCCAGCCTAACTTAATAGAAATGTAATAGATGGACTGTGCTGGTTTGTCCATTCATCTGTCCAGCACAGCATGCTTAGGTCACCCTATATTAAAATCATATGAGCAGAGCTTAGAGCAAGAGTCCCCAACACGGTGCCCGCGGGGCCATATTAATGTGCCCGTGTCCTGGCCCTCAGTGGCATTTCGGCGGGGATGCCTCTCGATGACGACCTTGTCGCCAGCAAGTGATGTCATCGAGAAGCATCGCCCCTGAAATTCAGAAGCAACGCCTCTCGATGATGCAACTTGTCGATGGCAAGCAGTGTCGAGAGGCATCGCCCCCAAATTTTGGGGGCGACGCCTCTCGATGACACTACTTTCTGTCAGATGACATCATCGAGAGGCGTCGCCCCCGAATTTCGGCGGTGACGCCTCTCGATGTCATCACTTGTCAACGGCAAGCAGCGTCATCGAGAGGCGTCGCCGCCGAAATGCCGCCAAAATTCGGCAGCATTTCGGTGGGTGCTCCACCGCCACAGTGGTCCTTCCTCTGACGCCCGATGCAAATAGAAATGGTGGGCCCGCCGAAGCCCCTTCTCTAGCTACAGGGTGAAAGGAGCTCAAACCTGCAGATCCTGTTCATGTGCCCAGTTCTGGAGTCGAAGTTCCAGCAGTGTGTCATAGACGCCCTGGGGAGAGTCAGACTGCACCTCTGTCATGTGCTCCAGAAAAGCCTTCAGCTCCCGGGAGTTGTTTGCAAAGACTGGAATGAACTCCTCAGAATTAGCCTTTAACACAAGCCAGAAACAAAGTCAGACACACTGTCCAATCCCAAGTGCATGTCTCTCTGCGGCACTCAGCACCCCAAAGCACTCCATATTTCCTCAGGGTGATGTAATTATTATATGGATTTGTACAAAGCATACTGTGTGAGCTATCCTTTTACAAGTCTTGGTCTGCTAAACATTAATATCTTGTTGGATTGTATGTGCTATCATCATATGTGAAGTTATGAAATCTTGCTATGTGGGAGTTACTATGTATGTATCATACTAAGTATGATGTAAGGCTGGAAGCACACACTGCTTGCCTTTCAGGTACAACAGTGAAGAGGCTAGACAGTGCTAATGGCCCATCAACAAAGACAATAGCCATGGAAAAGGCTTGTCCACACCTGTGGATGCTTCAGCCAGCCTATGGATAATGACTGCTATGCTATGCTGGGAGAGCAACACAGAGGTGCACAGACAATCAGGAAGTTTTTGGAAAGCACTGGGGACAATTTCCTGGTGCAAGTGCTGGAGGAACCAACTAGAGGCAAAGCTTTTCTTGACCTGCTGCTCACAAACGGAGGAGAATAAGTAGAGGAAGCAAAAGTGGACGGGAACCTGGGAGGCAGTGACCATGAGATGGTCAAGTTCAGGATCCTGACACAAGGAAGAAAGGAAAGCAGATGAATACGGAGCCTGGACTTCAGAAAAGCAGACTTTGACTTCCTCCGGGAACTGATGGGCAGGATCCCCTGGGAGAATAACATAAGGGGGAAGAAAGGAGTCCAGGAGAGCTGGCTGTATTTGAAAGAATCCTTATTGAGGTTGCAGGAACAAACCATCCCGACACGTAGAAAGAATAGTTAATATGGCAGGTGACCAATCTGGCTTAACAGCGAAATCCAGGAACAGTCATGGATTCACCAAGGGCAAGTCATGCCTGACTAACCTAATTGCCTTCTATGACGAGATAACTGGCTCTGTGGATGAGGGAAAGCAGTGGATGTGTTATTCCTTGACTTTAGCAAAGCTTTTGGGGATACGGCCTCCCACAGAATTCTTGCCAGCAAGTTAAAGAATTATGGGCTGAATTAATGGACTGTAAGGTTGATAGAAGGCTGGCTGGATCGTCGGGCTCAACGGATAGTGATCAATGGCTCCATATCTAGTTGGCAGCCAGTGTGAAGCGGAGTGCCCCAAGGGTCAATCCTGGGGCCAGTTTGTTCAATATCTTCATTCATGATCTGGAGGATGGCGTGGACTGCACCCTCAGCAAGTTTGCAGATGAAACTAAACTGGGAGGAGTGGCAGATACGCTGGAGGGTAGGAATAGGATACAGAGGGACCTAGACAAATTAGAGGACTGGGCCAAAAGAAACCAGATGAGGTTCAGCGATGACAAGTGCAGAGTCCTGCACTTAGGACGAAAGAAAGAAAGAAATTCCATGCACTGCTACAGACTAGGGACCGAATGGCTAGGCAACAGTTCTGCAGAAAAGGACCTAGGGGTTACAATGGACAAGAAGCTGGATACAAGTCGACAATGCGCTCGTTGCCAAGGCGGCTAATGGCATTTTGAGCCATATAAGTAGGGGCATTGCCAGCAGATCGAGGGACGTGATCACTCCCCTCTATTCGACACTGGTGAGGCCTCACCTGGAGTTTTGGGTCCAGTTTTGGGTCCCACACTACAAGAAGGATGTGGACAAACTGGAAAGAGTCCAGCAGAGGGCAACAAAAATTATTAGGGGGCTGGAGCACATGACTTACGAGGAGAGTCCGAAAGAACTGGGATTGTTTAGTCTACAGAAGAGAAGAATGGGGGGCTGGGAGGGAGGGATCTAGACTGTTCTCAGTGGTACCAGATGACAGAACAAGGAGTAACAGTCTCAAGTTGCAGTGAGGGAGGTTTAGGTTGGATATTAGGAAAAAAAATTTTACTAGCAGGGTGGTGAAGCACTGGAATGGGTTACCTAGGGAGGTGGTGGAATCTCCTTCCTTTGAGGTTTTTAAGGTCAGGCTTGACAAAGCCCCGGCTGGGATGATTTAGCTGGGGATTGGTCCTGCTTTGAGCAGGGGGTTGGACTAGATGACCTCCTGAGGTCCCTTCCAACCCTGAGAGTCTATGATTCTGCGACTCAGCAGGAGAATGCAAGGGCTGGTGATCAGATCACATGATACTGAACTCCATTTTGGTACTTGAATTTTTCCCCAAATTGAGCTGGGAACTTAGCTTGGAACAAAGGGGTTCCCACCACATGGAAAAAACTATTTAAGGGGGAAGTGACATCACCACAGAACCTCACTCCACACACAAGAGAACACCTGCAAACACCTGAGGAATAAAGACTGAACTGGGGAAAGTGTTGGTTCCAGACTAAAGGGATTTCTAGCCTGTGTATGGAAACTGGGTGAACTGCTTGTACTGTCTAACTGGGTGAGACACTGTTTGATTCAAATCCTATCTAGTATATTAGGCTTAGATTGCTTTTTTGTTTATTTGCTAGGTAATCTGCCTTGATCTGTTTGTTATCACTTATAATCACTTAAAATCTATCTTTCTGTAGTTAATAAACTTGTTTTGTTTTACGTTTTATCTTAACCAGTATGTTTTTGAGTCAAGTGTTTGGGAAAATCTCAGTTCAGCTAACAAAGGCTTGGGGCATATCTTCCCCACAAAGAGGGGGAAGCAGACTAATTTAAAGAGTTTGCACTGTATAGATCCCTGTGAAGTGCAGATGGTATACTTTAGGTTTATACTCCAGTAGGGGTGCAAGGCTGGGCAACTGGGAAATTGGCTGGTGCCTCCATTGTGGGTCCATGACTGGTTTCGGTAAAGCACTCAGGTATGTTGCGCCACCTGCTGTGATGTTGGGTGATAACAGGGCTCAGAGGGGGCTGGCTGGGCGTTATCAGCAACAGCAGTGTGGGAAGCCCACCCAGCTGAACGGTTTGGGGGCACAGCAGGTCCAAGGGCTTCCAGGAGTCACCTTGGGGGTACACTCCCCACGTAGTCTAAGTAGAATCTCTTTCAACAAACAGCAGATCCAAACACTGGAAATTCAAACTTGTGCCTTTTAGATCGAGGGAAACTCCCTTTCGGGTGATCTTGGTGGAATGAGAGCAGCTCAGTGCAGAACAATGATTCTTTAGAATTTTCCAGGTGTCTATTGCTATTAAATATTGTATCACAGATAAAGGTCCCAATGAGGGTTAGGGCACCATTGTGGTCAGCGCTGTACAAACACATAAGATGATGCAGTCTCTGCCCCAAGCACCTTACAATCTAAACAGACAAGGCAAACAGTGATGGTCAGACAAACAAACAGGGCATCAAAATCACAAATCTTAGGTTCTTTTAAATAAAACCTTTCTCCCCAACTCAGCCCCTCCCCCATCCCCTACATGTTCCTCTATTACTGACCCAGTGGGCCCTTCTCCCTTCCTTCCTGTCACTCAGAAGCATTTCACTTTTATTATTATTTTGTCTGGTTACATTTCATAGCCACTATTTTTGCTTAGTCAATGCCTGTTGTCTCACTTTCCTTTCCACCCCAATCAGCACCCAACCCCCACACCACTCTCTTGCACTTTCAAAGTTCAGTTCACAATTCTGCTGATGTCAGAGGACACGAAAGGGACGCAGGACTCTGAAGGAGAGTGCTCCCTTTCCCTGCTGCCAATTCTCCCCAATTCCTTCAGAGAAGCAGAGGCCTTGTGAGACATCTCTAAGGGAGGAAGCTGGCGGGCCTTCCCAACATTTATAGAGAACAGAAGCCACACGGACCCTTGTGTCCCATTGACTAGGATGCAGTGGTGGGGAACTAGAGGGTGCTGATGGGACCTACAGGTCCAAGCAACCCAATTTCCCTGCTCCAAAGCCTCTGCCAACACATCACCCCTTAGGGTGGTGATGCGAGGCTGGGCTCTGCTCATATGTTCCAGTGCAGAGGTTTGGGAAGAGAGGGGGAGGAACTAGTGAAGAAAGTTGCCCAAGTGCTTAAAGCAGAGCCTTGGGAGCTACTGCTCCTCTGTTCTAGTCATAGCTCTGCCACTGATTGTGCAATCTTGGGCGGGTCACTTCACCATTGCCTCTGTTTACCCAGAGGAGAGGAGAGATCAGTCTGGGACCAGACCCGAAGTTTCCAGCTTCTTGTTCACTTAAGAAGCAATATACAGGTAGCGGTAGTAAAGAGGCCACCTCTCCCATAATCCAAAGGTGTCAGTATTTTTCCAATGCAATGCATGAGTCTTCAGACCTACCCAATACCACAGGGTTACCCACCCCCCAGTCCGTTAAGTCTTCAATAGCAATGGAACAAAGCACTAGGATTCTTACAGCATCTGTGACCCCACGTCTCCACGGGAAACATCCCTTTGCTACAACACTTTCTAGTCATATTTGTCAGCTATGAAATCACCACATTAGCTACATCTCCTCACTCAGCCTCTCAAGGGCATACTGATTCAGTTATTCAACTCTTACCTTTTTCCCCTCCAGCATCCCAGAGCATTCACGGTCTCCCGTTGGCCGGTAGTCCGTGCACAGGATCTTCAGCAGTTCCGTGGTCTCAGTGGGGACATGGTGCATCAGGATTTTGCCATACCGCTTCATGTTACTTTCTGCCTGGTCAAAGGGCAGCTTGCCAATATACTGCAAGGCCTCCTGGTAATTCTGCAAGGGAGAGCTGGTGAGAGTCACATGGTACCACCTTCTGTAGTTCAGATACAAAATCCAAAGCCCTCTCTGCACAATACCCAACATGCAGGGAAACAATGCAGTATTTTATTTAAAACCAACCGATCAACAAAAAAAAGGTATCCCAAACGATAACTTTGGCCATCAATAAAATGCGACCATCTGTGGGGTGAGATGGTGGCAGCCAGATGGACAACTGGCACTGATCCAGGACAAAACAGCTATTCCAGTAGCAGCACCTGAAGCAAGACCACATTTTAGCCCTGGGTAATTACTTATATGCCTCAGAGGCAAGTCTGACTAGTGCATAATGCTAGCAGTTGTTAGTACTGCTAGCACAATTATGCCCTGAGCAGCTTAGACTCCCATGCTGCACGGAGGAGCATTCCTGACAAAGAGAGGCTTTCATACCATACAGGGATCAAACAGAAATGGTTAATGGTATCTTCTCACCTTGATGTCCTCCAGCTGGATTTTGAGGAACCATTCATGGTGTGCATGCTTCTCTGCCAGGTACACAGCATGGGATAAGTAACCTGCTTGACGGAGTACCTTGATTGCTGTCTCCACATCAAAGTGGACCTCACTCTCACTGGTCTGCAAGGAGGAAATGATGGGGGATTACTGGGGGAAAAGGAGAGAGATAGGCCTGATATGGATTTGCAGACATCTGGCCTATCAGCAAGAGCCCTCTAGGCTGTTGGCAGAGACAGACCAGCTTCCATGCATGAGGACCCAAACAGCATCTCTTAAATTCCTCTCATGCAAGACAAGCATTGTATGTGCAGATGGCCATTGTTCTAGTTAGAATTCTAAGATTTAATCACACTAGGAAAACAATCAATCTTCCATACTCAAAGCTTAAGATGGCAAATCAAAAGAATGCTGCAGTGGTTCTGGAAGCTTAGAGATATGTGCATGAGGATGTTAAGGACGAATCCAGCAGTCCTTATGCGGGTCAAGCTACTACTGGAATCAGTCTACCATGTTGCTATTACCCTTTTTCTAATCACTGTACTAACCGATAGTTTTGCATAACTACTTTTACCTTCCCCCATTACCTTGATGAACTCCTCCAGTTTGGAGCTGTCTTTGAGTTTGGTGTAGCAGTTTAGCAGCAGGGTGGTGTGGTCTGCGTTGGCAAGGGACTGTAGGTGGAGTGTCTGCAAGTACGCAGTCAGATTGTGTATACGCTGAGCATCTAAGAACTTCCGGATCACGTAAGATGGCTCTAGCTTCCCAATGGTTCTTGAGAGAAAAGTGACATGAAGTCTCCACTTTCAATAAGCCAGAGATAAAAGAATTGACAGCACAGCAATAAAGTTCTGAACACCAACAGGAACCCACCCATTAGGGTCCCAGCTATGTTTCAGAAATGATGACTGGTCAGACCATGATACCATCCATCCTCACATGTAGTGGAGCAAACTTAATACTCTGCCCCAGAGGCCTTGGATTAAGGTTGGGATGGAAACACGTCAATTTAACATCTTATTTTAAGGGGAAGGTGTGGTTTTGACACACAACTGAGTTAAGACCACCTCAAAAAGAGTTTAAAAACAAGGTTTCCTGAGCCCTATAGTCAGAGCTCTTCTCCCCACTTCAATATCTTAGCCACTATTATCCTGCTATTATATGTTCTGATCACAACTCTATAGTAAAATTTATCTCAACACTACATAAATCCCAAGAATCCCAGAAACAGAAATACTGGTTCTAAATAAGACAGATACTAGTTCTTGCTTAGAGCTGTCTCTTACTAATACTCCACTTTATGAAACTTTAAAAGGCCACTTGTCAAGTGGCCCAAAGATGTAGGCCCAAAGATGTAGGTTTTGTTAAAGGTGTATATACTCTGGTATAAAGAAAAGTATGAGATTTTTTTTTTATTTATTTTTTTTTTTCTTTCAATATTTCACTGAATGTAGTTTTATTTTTTTCCAACATTCCCTGGGTGTTACATACGAATTACCAGATGGATCAGGTATGTGATTCATCTAGTCCAATATCCTGCCTATGGCAATGGATGGCACCAAATACTTCAGAGGAAGGTGCAAGAAACCTCACGGTAAGCAGATTTGGGATAATCTGTCCCCACATGAAGACCTCATCCTAATCCCAAAAAATGAGATTGGCTACTTGAAACAATTTTTGTCTGCATTAACTATTGTATCACTAAGGCCTGGTCTACACTACAAACCTAGGTCAAAGGAAACCATGTTAAGTCAATCTATTAATATATGTCTCTACAATACTGAGTCCTTTCCGCTGACCTAAATTGCTTGTAAAGTTGACTTCTTTACTCCACCTCTGCGACAGACGTAGTACTTGATTCAACATCCGCGGATCAAAAGGGGCTAGTGTGGACACTGCGTTGTGTAATTTAAATGAATTGGCCTCCAGGAGGTGTCCCACAGTGTTCTGCTGTGACCGCTCTGGAGAGCACTTTCAACTACACTGCATGGCAACCAGATACACAGGAAACAGCCCCTCCCCTGCTAAAGCCCCAGGAACTTTTGAATTTTCATTTCCTGTTTGATCGGTGTGGAGAGCCCACTAGCACAGCTGATCGTGGAGACTCAATGCCACAAATGAGCTCCAGCACGGAGTACACATGGGGTGGTGAATCTTATTGCTGTGTGGGGAGAAGAGTCTGTGCAGGCACAGCTCCGATTCAGCAGAAGAAACGCTGACATCTATGCCAAGATCACGCGGGGCATGTGGGAGAAGGGCTACATCAGGGACACACAGCAGTGCTGCATGAAAATAAAGAAGCTTCTGCAAGCGTACCAGAAGACAAGGGAGGTGAATAGTCGTTCTCGTTCTGTCCCACAAACTTGCCGCTTTTATGAGGAGCTGCAAGCGATTCTCGAGGGCAACTCTACCACTATCCCAAAATGGAGTGTGGATACCTCCCAGGAGTCCTGAGCCACCTCGGGCAACAACAAGGAGGACATTGTTGACGATGAAGCGGAGGAGGAGGAGAAAGGGAGGCAGGCAAGCAGAGGATCCATTCTTCCCAACAACCAAGAACTGTCTTTAACGAGCGAGCCCAAAGGGAACAGGTGACTGCTGAGCAGGATACCGGAATGGCACCTCTGGTGACTACACATTTCCAATCAAACTGTAGGGTTTACGTGCTATTATTTTGTTTAATCTGAACAAAATAGGAGGTGTAGTGGGTACCGGTGGCCACTCCAGCTACGCGGAGAGTGCTCTCAGAAAAGAAGATCATTTATGTGCCAGGGATGGCCCAGAAATCCTCCATGGAGATCTCTACGAAACCTTCATGGAGGTACTCTGCAATCCTTTGCAGGTTTCTGGGAAGGGCTGCTTTATTGTTTCCACCTCAGTAGGACACTTTCCAGCACACTCCAGTATTAACGTTGCTGACATCATTGCAGCACACGGCATTGCAGCATAAGGACCAGGCCTGTACCCAGATACTTGCAGCATCTGCTCCCTTGCTGCCTCTGTTACCCTCAAGAGATGCACAGGGTCTCCTAGAGGAAATGGAGGAAGTTTTCAATGCAAGCCCTTGAACCACAAACAATACAACAAGTAATCTGCCTCCCTTGGGTCACACAACCACGCTTCCCTAAAGTGCCGTGGCTGTGGTTGGAAGGGATTACAGTTGATGGGTGGGGGGCGGCTTCCTGTGTGTTTTCCTCCCCTGAAACCTAGTGCCGCCTTTGTAAAAAAAAACAAACTGTTTGGAGAGCTTTACGCTAGTGCCCGTCCTCAAGCACCATCCAGGTTGCTAGGGGAAAGGGGGCATTTCTCAAGTGTCCAACTGTGCTCCCAATGATGTCTTCACAAAAGCAGCAGCACAAAATCTGTCGCCCATGCCTCGTGGCCTTACTCATCTTGGCTGGAGCAGCAAATCAACTCTTGCAAGAGCTAGCGGTTGTGATTACATTGTGGTGTGCAGTGAAGTGTATTGAGGAGTGTGTTTTGTTTTTTTTTTTTAATACAAATAATCAACCTTGTACCAGAAACAATGTATGCCCTGTCAGTGGTACCCTTGTGCTTTGAATTCCTTGCAGTTGAAATCTTGTTCGTTGGCATATCTTCCACACTGGTACAGAGACATTCCTAGATTAGAAGGTAGAAAAAGAAGACTCGGGAGGACATGTTCAAGGAGTTAACACATGCCTCACAGACAGCTGAGACAGAGAATGGAGGATTTTACTCTCCGAGAACCTGGATATGGACAGGGAGGACAGGAGAGCATGCAGGGAACAAGAGCGTGCCACGCAGGATGAGATGCTGCAGATTATGAAGGAGCAATCAGACATGTTGAGGCATCTGGCTGAGCTTCAAGAAAGGCTGCTGGATGCTAGACTCCCTCTGCAGTCTGTGCAGAAGTGCCTGCCATCATCGCCTAGTTCTCTATCCTCCTCCCCAAAATGGCCTATGAGGCAAGGGGGAGGTGGAGGAAAGAGTCTGTATGCCTGGCACTCAACACCAGGATAGATACAAGGAACAGAAGGCACCCATTCCCAAACCTTTGATTGTTATTGCAGTGCATCTGTAAGCAAGCTTTCCTTGTTTCTCACCTCACAGTATTATCAGCCCTTTTGCCTTTGATTATCTTACTTTTCTTTGCTGTCTCTGAGTTTGTGTGTGTAATCAAGCAAAACAGATTGAGAAAAAAAGGCTCTTTATTCATTCCACAAATGGTGGTTGGTGAGGGTGAAGTATACAGGGGAGAAAATGCAACGGAGGGAATTGTTTGGTAAGGAACAACACAGATAGGCGTCACATTACTCTGGTTCATTGCTGAAACTGGTTGTCAAGGTCTCACAGAGATGCAAAGCACCTCTATGGGTTCTTCTTATTGCCCTGGTATCTGGCTGCTCAATATTGGCTGCTAAGTGATCTGTCTCAACCCCCACACCCCGGGGTAAACTCTTCTCCCTTTATTTCACAGATATTACAGAGCACACAGCAGGCAGTGATAACAATGGGGATATTGCTTTCACTGAGGTCTAACCCAGTAAGCAAACAGCACTAGCGACCTTTTAAATGTCCAAAGGCACATTCCACCACCATTCTGTACTTGCTCAGCCTGTGGTTGGACTGGTCCTTACTGCTATCCAGGTGACCAGTGTACTGCTTCATGAGCCGTGGGACCAAGGCATAGGCTGGGTCTCCCAGGATCGTGATTGGCATGTCAACATCATCAATGGTTATTTTGCGGTCTGGAAAGGAAGTCCCTGCCTGCAGCTTTCTGAACAGACCTGTGTTCCTAAACATGTGTGCATCATGCACCTTTCCCAACCATCCCACGTTAATGTCGGTGAAACGGCCCCTGTGATCCACCAGCGCTTGGAACACCACTGAAATATCCCTTTCAGTTTATGTACTCTTTGGCAAGGTTGTCTGGTGCCAAGATAGGGATATGCATGCCCTCTATCGCCCCACCGCAGTTAGGGAACCCCGTCCTGGCAAAACCATCCATTATATCCTGCACGTTGCACAGTCACTACCCTTCTTAGCAGAAGTCTGTTAATGGCCCTGCAAACTTGGATCATGATAGATCTCACAGTAGATTTATCCAATCCATATTGGTGCCTCACTGACCAGTAGCAGTCTGGCGTCGTAAGCTTCCATAGAGCGATCGTCACTCACTTCTCTACTGTCAAAGCAGCTCTCATTTTAGTATTGCTGCCCTTCAGGGCTGGGGAAATCTCTGCACACAGTTCCTGGAAAGTGGCCTTGCACATTCAAAAGTTCTACAGTCACTACTTGTGATCCCATAGCGGCACAACAATCCAGTCACAGCGATGACTGCTTGTTTCCCAGAACCAGAAACAGCACTCAACTGTGTTCAGCTGATGTGACTGTCGCCAGCAACTGTGAATTGTTTCATTCTATGGCTTCCAGCAGGGCTGCCTGCGTGACATCACATTGTTCTATGCAGCGACTCCTGTACTGGCTGTGTAAAGACGCAAGGTGTTTGTAATGCTCACAACAAGAGTGTACAGCTGAGCAGGAGGTCCATGCTTATCGTGATATAGTATCTGTGCAGCTAACCCAGGCTTTCAAAGAAAGATGTGAAAAAGACTTGATTTGTTTGCCACTGATCTCAGGGAGGGAGGTAAGTGCATCATGGGAGGCTAACACCGTGTTCCCATAACCACCCACACCAATATTTTGGTCCCATTAGGCATTGCAAACCCTACCCAAAATTCCATTCGGCTACACGCACTGTGGTATAGCTACCCACAGCACAGTGCTCTGTATGTCGATGCAAGCACTGCTAGTGAGGATGCACTCCACCAGCACAATGAGTGTGGTGTGGACACACCAGATCAACTGGCTTAAATCAGAGGCTAGATGTCGACTTCAATAAAGTTGACTTAACTTTGTAGTGTAGACATAACCTAAGAGACAAAGTTGGACCAACTTCCATCGGTGAAAAAGGACAAACTTTCAAGCTATACAGACCTGAAAAGGAGCTCTGTATAGCTTGAAAGCTTGTCTCTTTTACCAACAGAAGTGGTCTAATAAAAGATATTACTTCACGGATAATTCACAGAGGACAGGTTCATCAATGGGTATTAGCCAAGATAGGCAGGAATGGTGTCCTTAGCCTCTGTTTCCCAGAAGCTGGGAATGAGCAACAGGGGACAGATCACTTGATGATTCCTGTTCTGTTCATTCCCTCTGGGGCACCTGGCACTGGCCGCTGTCAGAAGACAGGATACTGGGCTAGATGGACCTTTGATCTGACCCAGTAAGGCCATTCTTATGTTCTCACCCACCTTCTCTCTCTCTAATATCCTGGGACCAACGCGGCTACCACAACACTGCAAACAACATATTATATCTCTGGATATTCTTGTTATCCATAATGAACGTCCAGTCCCTCTTTGAATCGTGCTAAATTCTTGACCTCAATGACATTCTGTGACAATACATTCCATAGTCTCAATGTGCATTTTCTGAAAAAGTATTTTCTTCTATCAAGTTTTGAACCTGTCACCTTTCAATCTCACCAAACGTCCTTTTGTTTCTCATATTACAAGACAGAGAGAACACAAGTTCTTGATCTACTTTCTGTGGGGCATTCACTATTTTATATACTTATATGACATCACCTCCTGTTCATCTCCTTTCTAAGGTAACAATCCCAATCTTTTCATTCTTAACAGGAGAAGTTTTCCATACCTGACTACTGTTATCCTTTCATAAACTCCCCCTAATTCTGTAATATCCTTTTTGAAACGGGATAACCAGTACTGCCCACAGAATTCAAAATGAAGGCAAACCACTGTTTATATAATGACATCATAATATTTTGTGTTTAATCTCAATCCTGTTCCTTATGCATCCTAACACCTTGTCACTCGCTACACAGCTGTGGTAAAAAAAAGCAGAGTTCTTCATTGAGCTGTACATAGTGATGTTCGCGTTCCTTTCCCAAGGTGATGCTATTAATTTAGAACCCTGTAAGGCTGATTGACAGACCCTTTCTTACCACTACAATGCAATACATTAGGTTTAACTTGTGTCTGTTACCCAGGGACTAGCTAAATCAGTGTTTCTCAAACTGGGTTCGCTGCTTGCTTAGGGAAAGCCCCTGGTGGGCCAGGCCAGTTTCTTTACCCGCTCCATCCACAGGTTCGGCCGATCGCGGATCCCACTGGCTCGCTGCTCCAGGCCAATGGGAGCTGCTGGAAGCGGTGCAAGCCGATGGACTTACTGGCTGTCGCTTCCAACAGCCCCCACTGGCCTGCAGCAGTGAACCACGGCCAGTGGGAGTTGCGATTGGCCGGACCTACGGATGGGACAGGTAAACAAACCAGCCCGGCCTGCCAGGGGCTTTCCCTACACAAGCGGAGACCTCAGTTGGAGAAACACTGAGCTAAATGCAAGGCCTCAGCAGCCCCTGTATACTTTCATTATATTCCCCTGGCTTTTCATGGCCCCTTCCTACCGTATATACTGCTGAATGGCTCCATCATGGTTCCCTTTGTTGTACAGATGATCTCCATATTGCCTGAAAATCTCTGATAAGCCATCGTTGTCCAAGTGGTGACTCTTGGCCAGGTTAATAGCCATTTCAAACAGGTTCTTTTTGAACAGCATCTGTGGAAAGTGAAGAGAAGATGGCAATATGAGGGCAAGAGCTTCTCTCTCCTTCTTAACGCAGAGGTCAGGCAATTTCCCTGCCGTGAATCCCAAAGGAAACCAAGACACCCCACAAACTTGTAATTTTCCCCTCAAACCAGAGCAACTTGGGCTTCTCACTGCCATAAACCAGAGATGAAGGCAGCAGAGATAGAAGACGGGGACAGAGCCTTGAAGGTGGGGTGGATGAAGAGAATAAACTCTTTATGGGGTATGAGAGAGAGGAAACTGCAGTGCAGAGATCTAAGAAGGTAGGGGACTTAATCAATAAGATCATATTATACATAACAGACAGATCAGATTGTGTGTACTGCAAAGAAGCAACATATTGGCTAACATGTATCCACCTCCCAACTCCTGTCCTGACTCCTTGAGGCTCCCCCACATCAGGTCACAAGTATGCGTCCTTTAATAGGCAGAAGGTTTAAGACAAACATAAGGAAGTATTTTATCACACACCACATGGTCAACCTGTGGAACTCATTGCAAGGGGATGTTTTGAGGGCCAAAGCTACAGTTGGGTTCAAACAGGAATTCGATCAGTTTATGGATAGGATAGGTCTATTGATGAATATTGGTCAGGGATACCTGCAGCCCCATAGTCTAGGTGTCCCTAAACCTCTGACTGTCAGAAGTTGGAACTGGATGACAGGGGATGAATCCCTCAGTAATTGCCCTATTCTGTCATTCCCTCTGAAGCATCTACCACCATCAGAAGACAGGAAAATTCACCAGATGAACCACTGGTCTCACCCAGTATGGCCACTCTTACTTTTAATCACAATAATGATCTCTGTCCCTATAGTTCCTTTCCCTATACAACATATGGGCCTCTCCTCAGCCCCGCAAGCCTCACAAACCGGAAAAGTTAAATCTCTGGAAGGAGATGTCAAATTCATTCTTTGGCAAGGGCCAAATTTAATTTTTAATTACGGTCCACAGGTCAAACAACATATTCAGGACAACACGCTCCCCTCTATGCACAGACCTTCCACGGAGATCAATGGCAGGTTACCACAGAGCTCAGTAGCAGAATCTGGCTTTTGCGTAACAACACAACTTTCAGTAATTATTTGCTCAGTCCCTTATTGTCACATTCAGACTCAAGCAACAGGGAAATGTGCCTCCCTTCAGCTACACCCTGAATTCTGCCCTTTGTTTCCCTTCCTGCCTTATCTTCCTTTCTCCATTTCCGTCCTTCAACCCGGTCTTCAGATATTTCCTCCTCTCTTCCCTCTGCATTTCTTTTTTAGCAGCAATCTCCACCTCCTTGGGTTTCAGTCTCATCTCCTTCCCCATATCACTCACTAACTGGTCATCAATTACATAATTAATGCTTACCAGGAGGCTTACATTCAAGTGTCATAATAAGGCTTAAAAATTAACACTCCATTGACATTAATGGGAGAGTTCACACCTCTCAAAGCTATTGTGTCTCAGACTGTCTGCAGATTCAGGAAGATTATAAACTGATGCATTCTTTTTGGTTCATATTTTAGAAGCTTCCTTCACAGCCACAAGGACTAGAAACTTTTTTTTTTTTTTTTTTTAATACAATCTTAGATTTTATTTTCAGATGTGGCAGATTCTAACACAGGGGAACAGTTTTGACGCCTCTGCTAAGACAGTGACATATTAAAAACCTGCTACACGCCTCACCAGGTAAATGTCGTAAGGCCCACAGACCTTGGTCTCTCCACTCAAATGCTGTCGAATAGACCTATACAGGTTGGCATAACGATACAACGAGGCAGTGGCTACCTTTGCGAAGTTAGAAGCTGCATTAAGCAGCCCTGGACGCCCTAACATACAACCTATCCACACTGGGCAACTACACTTAGAGCGCCTGGACTCTGCAAGCCTGGAAGCACTCCTGGAACCACCTCCACTGAGAAGCAACGCTAGGTGAGCCCTCAGTCGAAACGCCCGCATCAGTGAACAAGGTGTTGGCATTACTGACATGCTCTCAGCGCCTCCCACACGACTCTTCCAGAAAACCCATGCTCTCGCCCGGCAAAAATACACGATACACACACATGTGTTAAAAAAAAAAAAAAAAACAAGATTTGCCAAACTTTAGCAAGTAATTACTGGCGTTCTCAAGTAGTGTCAGGTACATTCTCTTTAGGATGAAAATCATGTGATGTGAAAATGTCAGAACACTCTACGCTGCCTTCTGTAGGACCAACCCATTTTCATTCCATCGTATTAACTTCAGAGCTTGTTTGGCATCTTCAGGAGGCATTTGTTTTTCACTTACCAATAGCCATGAAGTTAAGATTCTCATGGACAGTTAGGCAGGACACAACTGTAGGTTTGTTACCCGGTATTGCTGGGAAAATCCTTGTGCAAAGAGGATTCCCACCATCTCGTTTCTCTAAGTTCCAGACTTTAACCTGCAAAGACCACAGACAGAATGTGAGTAGGTATAGTCTTAAGGTACATTGGGGCCAAAGCCTGGTCCCTTTTAAGTCCATAGGGCTACAATTTAGCAACTGTTTTTACACCAAAGACATTCCCAAACTAATCCCAACACAGTAACTCCTCACTTAAAGTCATGTCGGTTAACGTTACGTTGCTGATAAATTAGAGAACATGCTCATTTAAAGTTGAGCAATGCACCCTTATAATGCCGTTTAGCAGCTGCCTGCTTTGTCCACTGCTCACAGAAAGAGCAGCCTGTTGGAACTAGCTGGTGGGGGCTTGGAACCAGGGTGGACCAGCAGCCCCCTCATCAGCTCTCTTAAGTTCCCTGTGCGGCAGCCGCCCAGCAGGCTCTCAGTTGCCAGGTAGTTCAGCTGTCTCTCCCCCAGCTGCCACATGCTGCTCCTGCCCTCTGCCTTGGAGCTGCTCCAGGGAGCCTCCTGCTTGCTGTGCTGAGGGGGGTGGGGGAAGAGGGGTGGTCCCCCCCCGCTCCTTTACCCCATCTCCACAGAGTAGCGGGGAGACACGAGGGAGCCTGCTGGCAGCAGCTGCTGTCTCCACCTGCGGATCTACTTAAAAAGGGAATGTACTTAGAGTGGGGTCAGGGTACTTAAAGGGGCAATGTGCATCTCTCTCTCACCCACTGTCTCTCTCTCTCTCTCTGCCATGCTATCTCCCTTCCCTTCATTCGTGCTGCCTTGTAGAGTGTGAGGCTACATTAACAATGTTACCTCTTGAGGGCTCAGCCCAGTGCTAGTTCATCATTTAGCAATAAGGCATTCCCTGGAAAATATCCCACCCTTCCACCCTCTCACTTCCAACCACCTCAACCAAGGTTCACAAACATCATTGCTGTGTACAAAATTAAATTGTTTGTTTAAAATTTATACTGTGTACGTGTGTGTGTGTATATAAATACATTGTGTGTGTGTGTCTAAGTGTGCATATATATATTATGTGTGTGTATATAGTATTTTTTCCGGTAAAAAAATTCCCTGGAACCTAATCCCCCTATTTACATTAATTCTTACAGGGAAATTGGATTAACTTAACATTGTTTTGCTTAAAATGGCATTTTTCAGGAACATAATTACAACCTTAAACGAGAAGTTACTGTACATTCCTCTTCCTCAGAAGAGCACACAAGATGGGCTCACATCCTCTTTGTCATTTGACTTACCAGCGGGTTAATGCCTTCTTCATCTTCACCAACAGAAGCCAAGATGCTGTGCTGCTTCAGCTGGTACAAGTGAGTCACCCTCAGCTTGTAAGCCTGGAAACTGCTAAGCTGAAGAGAGCGTGACAAGAACCAGATCTGACCTTCCATATGTAGATGATAGTCAAGGCACTCAGAGAAAAACAAAATGAAACCACACATATCCCAACCAAACCTTTCTTAAACTACCCTTATTAGTGACAGCTGGCCAAATATAGTTATACTAGCTATTATTCCAGACACTGAGGTGATCACAGGGCAACAGAATATTTAGTGAACATTTTAACGTGCTGGTAACTGGGAGTTGCAAGAAGCAGACATTTTCTACATGCCAAAGGACAACTGAACAACAAGGCAACAGCTCTGCGCACACCTAACGGACATCTTACTATTAGTTTAGGGCCTGTAAGGTACTAGACACTTTTGACTCCCAAAGGGAAGCACCTGTCGGGAGACTTTCAGAACCTTACTGTAGTGAACCCATAGAGTATTTCAAGATGAGGGTGGTCATCTTGTTTCTAGTACATACATTAAATATTTTTGCCCATTGTACTCTTTCTAGTTCTAACCAACAGCGATTCTCAGGCACGCAGAACGCATTCACAAGTGTCTTCACATGCATCATGCAATAAAGAAAATGGGCTACACTTCCTGAAGCCTGATGGATTCCAATCACACACATTAGGTCAGCAAAACCACTCCTTGTGGTTTCAGGGAATGCTTACCACAGCCCAGTTAACTGCCCAAAACGCTCTTTCCATAAAGGAGAAACATTAGGAAATTGACTGCATTATATATCACTCACAAGCTTCCCATTTCATTTTTCCACCAAACAGGTAAAGCACAGGCGGTGGCAGAGCAAGTTTCTTCCACTCCACGCCGCCAATGCGCCTCAGCCCCACTCAGAAGCACCCGCCTCCAGCAGTAAGCGGAGTTCAGACTAGACAGCTCATCCAGCCCTGGACTCGTGGGCTGAGCGTGGTGGGGGAGCATTTGGTGCCAATGCGATGGACAAGTTTGTGGCGTGAAGCAGACATACATATATCAGAACATGACAGCACCAGCCAGGCGTAGGGAGCAATCTTGTCCCTACGCTGCCGACCGCGGACTTGGCCACTCCTAAATCTCATCTCGTCGCACTGGCGCCCAAGGAGGGGGAAAGGCGCCCCGACCCCTTTCCTACCCGCTAGCATTCAAAGGGCGTGGGAGACCCCCCCAGCTTCTCTCCCCCCTCAGGAGCCCCGGGCAAGGATATCCCCGAACACCAGGCTGCCTCTGCCCGAGTCGCAGACGGTGACGCCCGGCGGAAGGGCGAAGGGCTTCCCCCCGCCGGCTGCTCCCCCGTCGGGCCCGGCCGGCTCCTTCACCGTCTCCCTGTCAAAGAACACGAAGCGGCGCCACTGCAGGTAAGCGGCCATCTTGGCCCCCAGAGCCGGGCCTGGCAGAGGTCAGGTGACCGGGCCGCCGAGGACCGCGTCCCCCTGCGCGCGTCAGGGCCGGCGGCGGCCTCGGGGCCTGTCACGTGGGGCGCTGGGCGGGCGCTGTCTGCCTCGCCGCTGCCGGGAGCTGTAGTTTTCGCGCGCGCAGCGGCGGGCAGGGCGCAAGCGCGCTACTGTAAACTCCCATGTCCCCGCCTCCCTCCCCTCTACCAAGGCTGGCGAAGTGGGCGGGGTTGCTCGCGGGAGTAAAGTCAAACATGCGCGTAAGAGTTTGCGGGATCGAGGGCTCAACACGGAGCTGGCCCTGTGGTAGGGCACAATCCGCTGCATGTTTATAACCCCTCTACAGCCTCACACAAGGTACTTACTAATGGGCCCTTTTCCCTGATTGGTAGTAGAGTGATTCCCTACACCGGAATAGTGTAGGAGGAACACTATTCAATAGCGCTTTTTAGATGGTCATATAGGGCATGGTTCATGCTTCAATTTAGCAGCATTGCTTTTATTTTATTGCACATACCACTTCAAACCAATCTCAGGGAAGGTCCTACCAGAGGACAGTAAGCCCAAACGCTAGAGAGAACCATTTAACAAACCTAAAATCATGGATCCCTGGGGTAGCTAGTTTGATGGACCTTGTTAAGGTTACAATAATGCAGACAAGGTAACAAGTAACAAAAAGCAAGTATTTCAGACACAAACTGCGCAACACTTTTTTTGTTTCAGCCTAAAAGCACTTGAGTTCTCTAACTCTAGAATTGTGTTAGTTCATGAGACCAGAACACGTATTAAAACAGTAACATTTCTGTTAGTTGTATTTTTTTTCTTGCTATCTCATTTTGCAAATGTTGGATTTCAAATTGACTGTTTCGTTATTGGAGGTTTACTAAGAATTAAAAGCCTCTCCCTTCTACCGCATGGCCGATTTGAGGGTCGAATGACTTTCTGGTCTTGAGATGGGGAATGAAAGGCAGCTTTTTGTTGCTAGCGTTTACCTGTGAAACCAGGAATTACATCACACCTCCCCGTGGCCCATTAAACACAAAAGTATCTTCATTCATATGTTGTTATGCCTGTGTGTGATAGTGACCTAGAACCCAGGGCCTCACACTGCCAAGCCATGGAGAAGGTATACAGACATCTTCCCCTGGCGCAAATGCACTTGTGCAAAAGACTTTCACGGGCAGGATGCTTACAGTTTTCTTTGCCTGCTGAGCCCCACTAGGCAAGCACACAAGGGTCTTTAGGGTCTACGCTGACGTATTAAAGCAGGGAGCCTGCGAACAGGAGTCTTCACATGGGGTACGCATGAAGCTTCCATATATCTCTGCACCTTCGGGACATGCACCAGCTCCTCGCTCACTACCCGCCTCCGGCTGCCAGGTGTATTCTTCCAGGATTGCCTTCCCTCACCCTGGCCCACGTGCGCCAATGGAGTTGGAGCATCCCACGTGCTTCCTTCCGGCTCTTCTAAACGTGGCCCAATGGGCCGCGTCGGATGCCCGGATTGGTTCGCGGGGCCCGGCTCCGTTTGTCGCTCCAATGAGCTAGCGCCGCGTCCGGGCCGGAGGTTGCGCGAGACGCCGGGGCCGCTACCGCTAATGGGAGAAGTGGTGGCGGAGCTCGTGCAGTGTGTGCGGCGCAGTCGGAGGTGAGCGGCGGGCTGGGAGCGGCTGCCGGCGCGTCGCGGGGCTGGGGCGGGGCCTCTGGTTTGGGGGCTTGGGCGGAAAACGAGCCCGGGGCTCTCTGTGCCCCAGGGGTGAGGATGCGGCCTCCCCCGCAAGCTGACAGGGCTCTAAGGAGCCCCAGGCCGTTCTGTCGGGCGTGTGGGGAGCGCGCTGCTGGTGCTGTGGGAAGGGCCGGCGGCTCGATGGTGCTCCCTGCACCCCGGAACGCTGGGAGCAGCGTGCTCCCTATTGAGACTTACAGGGGAGAAGGAGCCTTTGAAGGGAAGGAGCAGGGCTTTTTCCCAGGCCCATCGCCCACGTCTCCTCATTCCCTTACCCCGCTGGGCACGGACTGTGTGCTTCATAGCTGCTATTTCCCCCTCCACCCCCTCCCCCAAACAAAAGTCTGTGCTGTTGCTTAAAGCCAGTGTGTAAAGGAGAGCGTTACGGGTTGTCTGTCCATGTTGCACGGTAACTTGCGTATTCATGTGTGCAGAGGCAACTTGAGTTCTTGATCTGTGGGCCTGGTGTGTTTCTCATCCATCAGCATGGAAGATGATGTATATAACCAAATTTATTTTCAAATTTCAGCTTGTGTTGTTGGCTCTGTACTGACTTGAGCATTTGCCTTTACCGATCCCAGAAGCTACTCCCAGGAAGGCCAGCTTTAATAGAGAGTGGGAGGGCTTTGGCCCCATGTAATATTTGTGTACTAACTGTAGGGCTGATGGGTGTAGGACTGTCTCTGTAAGCCACGAATGTGTAATATCAAGGCTAGTACTGCTTTTTTTAAGCAGTGCTGTGTGTGAAGAAGTGAAGGCAATAAATACATAAGTAGATACCGTCTGTACTAGTACTTCGAGGCTATCTAGAAGTGTTAACCTGTTCCTCCTGCCTTCAGGCTGGAATGGTAAGTGTTGGGTGAAATTTCTTAAAGGTGGTGGCTGCTTTCTGTGCTGTGACATGGTTCATTGCCACGCCTGCCCAGAAAATCTGCACTGGAGTTACCTGAAAGGCCTGGTGGGGAATATCAGTACATAAGTAGGTTCCATTTGTCAGATGCATATGCACAAGATATAGTGGAGTGGGATTTTAAAGAGCAGTTGTCATTACAGTGGATATTTATTTCCAAGTTAGAAGCAGTTCTCTCACCAACATTTCCATATATTCTAAAAGGCTGTGATTAACATGGATTGAAGTCCATTGTGATAGTTTCTCATGAAATCTCATGCAATATTTTTAGATTAACCTTTTTAAAAGCAGTAGATCCTTTCTACTAAATTGAGGCACTTAAGAAAAGTCCAGTTAAATGTTTCTAATTCTTTTATTTTTTTTTAAACATTTCACATAGGTGTCAATGTTCAGATACAACTGATGTTTTATATTGCCCTTTCTGAAACTTTTGGGGATGAAATAATTTCATTCATCTTCAGATAAAGGACCACTTAATCTGTTACTGAAATGCAACCATCTCTAGTGTGAAATGCAAAAACTTTCTAACGGCTCACAAAAACTGCATAAAATTTGTACAGGAAGTGCAGACTGTCATATCCAATTTAAACTGCAATTTTAGGAAGGAGATGTTAAGATGGATTTTGATAACAAAATATGTGTGTGTTTTGGAGAAACCTACATGGGCACTTAAAGTGAGTTTGCTATTTGTGACCCACAAAATTGTTGGCTACTCTAGCAAGCAAGAAAATTAGTATTTTGTTAAACTATTGTAAAACCAGAATATTCCAGACAGTTTTTTTAAATTAACTTTATTCTAAGAATGAACTATATTTGTAAATCAGAGATAGATGTGAACCATAACCCTGCATCCAAACTCTCTGAATTTGGGTTCTGGGTAGAGCCAGATCAGAACTTTATATCTCAGGTTTATCTGTATTGTAACTATTTAATATGTGATTTTTATTTATTAGTTGTTGTCATAAAGGAGAAAAATCCCACCACATGCTGAGAATGTCACCGCCACATTGGGGAATTAATCTTTGATACTTATTTTCAGCAAAATATTAACAGATTCAATGGCCAGGATGAGACATGTGCCCTTGTGGTCTCTGACTTTCCTCCTGCTGGCCTGTCTGCCATCAGAAACTGGTATGTGCGCTTGTTTTTTTGATTTCTACAACTTGATCAGTGTTTGAGGGAAATTTTAAAAAATCTGCACATTAGGGACTAGCTGGTTCTTGGACCTTCCAATGGGATATGCCTCCAAGATCATGACTTGAAGTCCAGCCTGAAAATTATAACTATCTAGCTACTGTTTGGATATTTTTGTGAAGTGAGTTGATAGGTTTGGTCCTGTTCACAGCGAATAAATGTGTCCATTGCAAAAAAGCAATTAGTATGATTCATCCCTTATTTCCAGACTCAGCAGAGAAGCTAAGCATTGATTGGTCAAGGAGACAGCATCAAGGATCACTCCCTCCTCACCACTAGAGGAGGTCTCTGCTGGGTTCTGGGGAGGTACATCAGTAGCTGGTGCTGGGGGAGAGCTTGGGGTTAGAGGATTTCTGTTTCCAGGGCTCTCATTCTAATAACCTTTCATCAGCATGAAATTGACAGTATTGTTTCAGGCTTCTACTTGAATAGAAAGAAGCATATAAAAATAAGCAATTGAACTGCAATTTACTCGAACTGGGGGATAAATTTAAATGGCAAACAAAATACAGAGGTGCAAGATCAAGAGATGAAAGTGTCAGTCCTTGAGGTAATTCTGACATGTTAGTCCTAAAATTTTATTGAAAATGAGCAGCTTAGCACTGATGAAGTCCAGGGTGGCATGGAACTGGCCATACCTCAGAATGTTTGCAGTGTTGTTCTAGCCATGTTGGTTCCAGGATATCCAAGAGACAAGGTGGGTGAGGTCATTTTTCTTTTTTTATTGGACCAAATTCTGAAGAAGAGCTCTGTGTAGCTCATATTTGTCTCTTTCTTCAGCAGAAGTTGGTCCAATCAAATATATTACCTTACCCCCCACCTTGTCTTTCTCATACCTCAGAATGGCATTTCCTCATCTTCCCGTGGATTCAATAATTTAAGAATGATCTCACTCTTCTCTCTCTACACCCCTTCCCAAGAGTATGCCAGGAGAACTTGCTAACTGAGAAAGGTTTCTTATGGGAAAAAGTACAGCTTCCCACATCTATTCCTTTTGCATTGCAGATGCTCTGGCTGTGATGTCCGTGGACCTGGGCAGTGAGTCAATGAAGATAGCAATTGTAAAACCTGGGGTGCCCATGGAAATCGTTTTAAACAAGTAAACTATAGTTCTTTTTCTTGGTGTGGCATGTTCCCATATCAGCAAACCTGTGAGGAGATTGGAGTTTCCATCATAACCTATCTCTGCACCTTCTCTAAAAGGCCTTCTATATTCATTTTTTTTCGGGGCTTTTCACTAGAAGGATATTTTCCCAAGGGAACGGAGGAGCCTACACTGGCAGTATTTGCAGGATATTATCATTGATTTAGAAGAAGTTTCTACCCGTTTTGATTAAGAAAACCTTCCAATTGTGTCCCAGCTTCAAGAGATGTAGTGTCATCTTCCTGCATCTACAGATGCAATTCCGATGCCTTTACTGCTTCTCAGCTTTGCCAAACTGCCCAAAGTAATGCTAAAACCGGTTGGTTGCACTGTAACTATTCAGAAACCTGTGAGCAGTAGTGAAACAGAAAAGAATCACCTGTTTGACTCTGCTGTTGGCACTGGAACTATTCACTGACTTGGATGATGGGAAGGGGGAAAAAAAGCTGAGGCTGGGACAGGGGTAGAATAGCAGAGGAACCTCCATCTTGTAGCAGTCTGAAAAAGGAAGATGAGTGGATCCCCTTCTTGCTCCCCAAAGGTCAAGTGTCTGTTGGTGGAAAGAAGGAGCTCCTTCACTCCCATAGGCAGAACATGAGAGACTTAGAGTATCCACCATTGGAGAGGGTTCAGAGAAGAGCCAAGAGAATGACTAAAGAGTCAGAAAATGTCTCATAGTGATAGATGCAAGGTGCTCAATCTATTTAGCATAACAAAGAGAAGGTTCAGGAATGATTTCATTACAGTCTAGAAGTACCTACATGGGGAGCAAATATTTGATAAACGGATTTTTTAATTCGGTAGACAAAGGTATAACAAGATCTAATGGCTGGAAGTTGAATCTGGACATTCAGATTGAAATGAGGCATACTTCAACAGTGGTGGTAATTAACCATTGGAACAGTTTACCAAGGGTCATGGTGGATTCTCTGTCAATACCAATTTTGAAATCAGATTGGCTATTTTTTAAATCAGATGTGTTCTAGTTCAAACTGGAATTATTTAGGGGACATTCTGTGGCCTATATTGTACAGGCAATCAGACTAGATGATCACAATAGTCCCTTCTGGCCTTGCAGTCTATGAATCTGCTAGCCAAAGGCTGATGGGGAAAGATGACTTCCCAAATGAGGTTGCAGAGAATTCCCTCTGAACCTCGCTTGTTGGGGGTAAGCTTATCTTTTGTTTGCCTCAGGCTAGCATGTGTCAGGTAACTTTTCCAAGTTCTGACATTGCTATGCAATTACAGCCCTTCCTTGTCATGCAACTGTCTCTTACCATCATTCTGGAGTTAGGAGTAATGTGTGTATTTGGGGTGTGGGAAGGGTCTGGGTATGGCAATAGGTGATGAAGGTACCGAGAAATCAAAAGCACACTGAGGTTACTTTAGAGTGGCCTCCAGCCCTGAGCCATTTGTTAGAAATTCAGGAAAGTGCTGCCTCTGGCATTCTAACCCTTTGCTTACCTTCTTCCAAGCTTCCCAGCAGTATGGAATCAGGGATAAATCATAGATGCCTTTCAAATAGACAGGTAAAGCAATTGTAGGCGACATTGCACTGAACTTTGATATGTCTCATTCTTGGAGAATGATCAGTTAGCAGAGCAGCCCTGGAAGAAAATGCTGCTATTGAAACACTTCAGACTAATCAATGATGAGCTATCTCTAGCATGTGGCATCTGAGTATCCTTCCTGAATTTCTCTGCATTAAGCATTCTCAGCCCCGTCAGTGGGGGTTGTTTGCAGTGAATGTCCATCTGTCATATTTTTTTATCCTTTTTTCTTGCTTAGAGAGTCACAGAGGAAAACGCCAGTGACTGTAGCCCTGAAAGAAAATGAGCGTCTCTTTGGCGATAGCGCCATGGGAATGGTAAGATATCAAATCACCTAATTCCAGCTGCATATGTTATACATGTACCTGTATACAAAACCCACATTCCATGTGTATTCTCTACACTAGTCCCTTGGAGATACGTGTCTTATTGCCCAAGTTAAGAGAGTTTACCCCCTCACCTTGTATTATTTCTCCTATGGAAACCTAGTTACATGTGGTTTCATCTCTGCTTTTTACCAGACCGTCAGTCTTGGCTCTCATAGCAAATATTCTTTCCAAAATATACGCATACAGTGCGGGGCTGGTTGGGAGGGGTTATGTGAAACTTACCTGAGAGTCAGGACCGAGCTTGCTCTCTTCCTTTCTGCAGTCCATAAAGAACCCGAAGATAGCACTCCGGTATTTTCAGGACCTGCTGGGTAAACACATAGATAACCCCCAAGTGACACTGTACCGTTGGCGCTTCCCACAACACGAGCTGGTAAAGGATGAGAGAAGACAGACGGTTATCTTCAAACTGTCCCAGTGAGTGACTGATTCCAGTTGACTCCTGACACCTTCACTGCTGTGCTGTTGCTTATGAAACTTGCAGAGAAACATCTCCTCTAGCATGTCGGCAGCTGACTCTCACCACTAGAGAGAGGAGAAATGCTGGCTTTAGCTTTCTCTGTAGCATGGCCAAGCAAGGAAAGCTTGTTATATGTATCATTCTAGGAAAGCTGTTCCAGACAGCTATAGATGGAGGTATAAAATCTCTCTGGGAAGGAATGGCCATCTTAAAGGCCCAGTTATTGGATTTGGAGCTTGTCACTTCTTGATTGTCAGTGCAAATTCCACCCAGGCCAGAAGTGAAAACAGTGAAGTGAGCTTGGGAGGAGAGGTGTGTCGTCATAGTTCCCAGTCAGCAGGAACCCATATCCCAAATACTGCTGCAGTTGGCCATTTTCCAGTCTGAGCAGATTATGCTCCCTGGTGCCCCAGAGGCATCAGTCGAGCTCAAGCTAAAGCACTTTAGC
The DNA here is from genome assembly GCF_003597395.2 of Chelonoidis abingdonii. Lineage (NCBI taxonomy): Eukaryota > Metazoa > Chordata > Testudines > Testudinidae > Chelonoidis > Chelonoidis abingdonii. The sequence continues at coordinate 19,884,054 of NC_133786.1, read as the reverse complement.
AGAGGATAGCGTGGGGGAAAGAGGGAAGCTTTCCCTGACACTGCCTGTGCTGTGCTTGTTCTCTGGCTAAATAAAGCACTTTGGATTCCAGGACACTCAGTCTAGGAGGAGGGAGATGGATGGGGGAATTCTCTACATCTGAAAGGCCTTTTTCCGGTCCCAAGTCCATTTGTGCATCTTTGCAGAGTTCTCTGAATGACATCCCCCAATTCTTGGGGCAGGGACGTTGTCCAGGGTTCTCTGCACAGTGTCCTGCTTGGATCCTTTGTTTTGACCCAATGACTTGTAACCCATCCCTGTTTCTGCCTTCTTTCTCTTCTTTTCTTTTCTCTCTCCTTTCACCTCCCATCTCAGCTGTGATTTATTGATTTCTGGGTTTTGTGGCACCACCCCGTCACCTGAGAGCGTGCGCCTCTACTTCCTTTGGTGAGCAGAGCTCACCAATCCCAACATGTTGAATTATAACCTCTGGAATAATATTGTTCCCGCTTCATATTTATAGACCAAGGTGGTGTCTGTTTCCCACATGGTCACTGCTGGACTTTTCACTGATGGCTTATTTTTGCCATTCGGTGTGTTTTAAATGTGGAGCTTTTGGCCATATTGTCCTTGTTGGGGAGGGGGGAATATTCTTGTTGCCAGTTCTATCGCTTTTTTACTCTCTGGGGGAGACGACACTCTTGCATTTTTTCCTCCTGGATCTGATAATTCCTGAGGCTTATGTGATTTTGGGGCTGTCATGCTGGTGCTTCATCCTGTATTGCCCAGTGCCTTGTGAGAATTGCTAGAGAAGCTGAATATAACTTTCAGTGCCTGTCTGATGGAGGGTTTTATATTCTTCCCTTGTGTTGCAGTGAAATGCAGTATTCTCCAGAAGAGATACTGGCCATGGTACTGAACTATTCGCGTGGTCTGGCTGAGGAATTTGCAGGTTGGGATGATTGTTGCTTTTTTACAGTATCCATACATTGTTCAGTTTATTTTGTTTAATTTCATAGGATGTGGAAATTACAGGGAAACTGGAGGGGACTGGGGTTGAAGGTCTCAAATGTGATGTCTTGGGGAATCAGGAACAGGATGTTGAATCATTTAACCTTTTAAGTCATCAGTTTAAATCAAGCTTAATCTGCTAATTATCCAGAGCTTCTAGCTGATGGCTCTTTGATATTTTAGCCCAGTTCCTTGTGGACCCGTACCCATAATAAAAAAAATAAAAAATTCAAAAATCTGGAGGTTTTTTTTAAGTAACCCTCGTATTGGCACCCTCTAAAGAGAATAAATACAGAGACTGAAGACTTCTTTCATCTCTAGAGCTAGTTAGGGCTTGGGGCATGGTGATAGGAATTTGGCAGGAGAGTGGCAAACTTGCCTTGCTGCCGTCCGTCTTATACTTGCTCTGGTTCCTTTCACCAGTGCTAAACTCATATATATTAAAAAAATTATCTTGTGGAATATTAATAAAAGCAACTGAACTATGGACTTCTCATTGCTATATTGTTAATCAGAAATGCCAGCAGCAGTGGAAACTGCAGAAGAATTGGCTGGATCTGTTCTTACTGCTGTATTACAGGCCTGCAGTTAACATACTTACAATTCAGACATTTGTACTAAAGGGAGTTCAAACAAGGTTTTACCCCAGTGAGCGAATTCAGTCATCTACAGGCTGAGATTTCGGGGTTCTGGAAGATTAGATTAATTGCTGAAGTCTGAACAGATTGAACATGTTCCTTTCACAGCAGATACTGGGAGTGTGACCATCTCACAAGATGCTGTGAAGCCTGGTGGGTTTGAGGTGGAAATGCTGAAACAAATTCATCCCTGGTCAACTCCACTGATGACTACTTGCAGTTTCACCTGGGCTGAAAATGGGCCTACAGTCTCTCTCTGCAGCATTCACTTAGCTGTCACAAACTCCATAGTTACTTGCATGTTGATAGCCCTGTTATGGAGAAGTTTTTGTACTTGCCACTCCCATAGAAAACCTCTTCTCTTCCATGCTTTGCAGAACAACCCGTAAAGGATGCAGTGATCACGGTCCCTGTATACTTCAATCAGGCGGAGAGGAGGGCAGTCCTGCATGCAGCTCAGATGGCAGACCTGAAGGTCCTGCAGCTGATCAATGACAACACTGCTGTGGCTTTGAACTATGGGGTCTTCAGGAGGAAGGACATCAATGCCACAGCACAGGTATATGCAGCTGGTGCAGAGGTGGGGGAGCTACTGAATTCCACTTAAGCGAGTGGGAAACTTAAAGTGATGAACATAAAGATGTGCTCATGCTGGTTGGGTGCTCATCTTGGTTATTGCTATCTGTTAATTGCTGTTACAGACCTGTCCCAGTATTGGGCAGAGCACATGTGTATAAAGCACCAAGTACATTCCTAACTGTTACGCTTTCTGGTAGATATGGAAAGCAAAGAGGCGGTTTGCAGTTCAGAGAGTGGGGAACTGGGAGTTGGGACTCCTGGGTTCTAGTCAGCTTCACCACACTCTTGACTTGTTTACCCCACTTGTAAAATGGGGCAATGATACTGACCTGCCTCACTGGGGACTGGGAGGCTATTTGTAAAATACTTGAGAGTTCCTCAGATTGAAGGAACTCTTGACGAGCAAAGCATTCATTCTGTTTTCTACTTTATAAAATGAAAGTATGGGAGAAATAAGAATGCACTCGGTAGATCCGTTACTACAGGATTCCAGTCCACGTGGCTATTGCTGCATGTGTAATGTTGAGTAACTGTGCTGTTTTCTCTCAGTGGACTGGAGCAGGTTTAGTGAATGATCAGTGCCTGTCCCACTCCAAGCTGTGAGATCCCCAAGGTCTTCTCTCCTTCCCATTCAGGGACAAAATACCCCGGTACCTTACTTAGCCTTCTCTGGTTTCTTCTTTACAGAATATCATGTTTTATGACATGGGAGCAGGAAGCACCGTGTGTACGATAGTGACTTATCAGACAGTGAAAACGAAGGACTCGGGGACCCAGCCTCAGCTGCAGATTCGGGGGGTCGGGTAAGAATTTCTCTTGGGTCCCATATTTAAAAGAAAATATTTAGTTTGCTGACTCTTCTAAACACAGAATGGGATGAATTTCAAAACTAGTTTTAAACATGAGTATTCAGACACAAGCTGGAGTGGGGGCAGAGTGCCTTGGGTGGGAGGATTGAGTATATAAGTAACTTGAGTGACTTCACTTTGTACAAAGGATAGTTGGAATGTGGACATGTTGCCAAACTTATAGGTGTAGCTCATAGCGATCCTTGTGTATAGAGTACCGAACACTTTCTGTTATAAAAGATTCTTATGACTCTTTTTTAAGAAGCTGTCACACTTGCATTGTTTGTGGCAGGTCTTTGAAATTTGACATGGACAAAAGCCTGGGGCTAGAGTGATGCCTCTCCTTAATTCTAGGAAATTCCGTTCAGGTTTTAGCTGAGTTAATAATTTTAAACAAGACTTTTGCTGCTTGTCCTTGGGGCCTACACTGCTAACAAAGCAGCAGCAGCACATGCTGTAATGTAAGAACACCTGGATGCTGCCAGGACATCTGTAGCTGGGAGGGGGCCGGGGGAAAGCTGGGCTTCCCCCAATCCAGAATATGTCCTATCATTCACTCTGGGAGTACCACATGGGGCAGGAGAGCTCACCTCCTGGGTTTTTGATGGGGAGGGGATAAAGGTAGCTAGGCTCCCCACAACCACCTACTAGACTCATATAGTATAACCATCCCATCCCCCATCTGGGAAAACAACCTTCTCCTGCTGTCAGATAATGTAGTTAGTACAGTAGCTCAAGTGGCAACAGTGTGCTACAGTGCTGAAGGTTCAAAATTCAAACACTGCTGAAGATATATGATTGCTGTGGTATGGTGGTTACACTTATACATGAGTCTCTTTGCCAAAACCCCCTTGCAAATTATATTTTTTTAACAACTACATTAAAATATATTTAGTATTAAAATAAAGCACTTGAAGGTTAGGAAATGCCATATTTATAGTTGCCTATGCAATCTTAATTCTGCCTCTTTGTCCGACCCATGTACAGTACTGAATGAGGATGGGGTCCTGGGGCTGTGGGAATAGACAGTATGTGTAATTAAAGACTGTCTCATAATGCATAGCCTGGCATTCGCTAGCTGGATTTACAGTTGTAAATCTAATAACACTTCTAGCATAGTCTACTTATATGTGAGATTGTAGAAGTTGGTTCATTGGATTGAGGAAGTTGGACATTCTTTTGGGGAGGAGATAATTAATACAAGGCTTGGTAGGAGAGAAAGGATGACCGTGCTATGGATTTTGAAGGTGTCTAGGGGCAGCACATAAAAGACCACAGTGTCTTCCTGCCCATAATGTTTAAAGAACTAGTTGCAAGGAAATAACTTTTGGGATCTGAGTTAGACAAAGGCTGACTTTTTCAGGAGCTCATCACCTTAGGCACTGTTATAAAGCCCCTCTGCTCAAAGGCTGTGGTGGTGGTGAATTCATCTAGTTTGAATGGTGTGTTTGTTCTAAGCAGACCCAATATCTATTCATAGTCACTGCTAGCTGTGCGTGTTGTAGTACTGTTGCTTTGTGCTCAGTTTTCCATGGTTGACTGAAACAGGTTGAAAACCTTTTGGGGGATAGACAACTTTAGAAATCTGTGTGATGATGTAAAGAGAAATATCAGGAACAACTAACCTCATGCAGCTGTGGGGGCTTGAGCTTTTGATCAGTGACATTAAAAGCCAAACTTGTTTGTTTAAAGCCATGTTGTTGTTGTTTATAAAGCAAAGCCATGCACTGGAATTTGGTGAGGAGAGAATTGTGCAGCATTCAGGATTGCATGCAGTCACTCTTCGCAGCATATTGTTCTTGTTATAAATGGTTTGCAGGTGAGAGAATTCTTGCATGGCCTTGTAAGAGCTGTAAGATCCAGGCCAGCTCTGGAATTCTCTTCTGAGTGGGGAAGGTACTTGCAACTCCAGGTTCTGTTATTGACTTAATCCATCCAGGCTGAGTGTCTGCTTCTGGTTTCTATTCTCTGCTCAGATTCGACCGCACCCTAGGGGGACTGGAGATGGAGTACCGGCTCCGGGATTACCTGGTGAAACTCTTCAACAAGCAGCAGCCTTCGAAAGATGTTCGGCAGAATCTCCGGGCCATGGCCAAGCTGCTAAAGGAGGCCAACCGCCTGAAAACTATCCTGAGTGCTAATGCTGACCATGCAGCCCAGGTGTGTCCCTGTGCTGCAGGAAATCCCCCCCTTCCTCAGGAATGGGGATGACTTGAGTTAAGCGTGAGTCTGGGAGAGCTCTGTCCCTCTGCTTCACAATCTTTATGCTACAATGTTCTCTCCTTCCACCCTTGCCCAGGAGACACCAATGCTGATGGCTTTTCTAAACTGATTTTGATTAACAAACTGGTGAGAACTTGGATTTTGCTACTCAAGTCCATAATGTTACTAGTTTGAGAAATGTTTAGACCTTTGCAGGAGATTAGGAGAGGTCTGTCCCTAAAAGGCTACCAGGAGCATGAGATTTAGACAGCTGTTACATCCAAGGCAGAATGTCTTGTGTCCCTCCCGCACCAGGAGAGGGATTGGGATGTAAGAGGATAGGCTGCATTCATAAGGTCCAGTGGAGTGGCTGGAACACACAAGCCAACCCAGTGGGAATTGGAATGACGTTGGCTTGGAGAATGGTGTGTAATGTGAAGCTGATGGCTTTTTCTCTCTGACTTCCTGGCCAGATTGAGGGGCTACTGGATGACGTGGACTTCAAGGCCAAGGTCTCCAGGCAAGAGTTTGAGGACTTGTGCTCTGACTTATTCCAGCGGGTCCCAGGGCCTGTGCTACAGGCACTGAGCAGTGCAGAGATGAACCTGGTAGGTCCAGGGATACTTTGACAAGTGTGGGGTCCTCTGATGCTGAGCTGCTGTCACATCACAACCACTGTTGTTTGAGAGGGGTCTGGTTTGAGAAGGTAACTCACTCTGCTGAGAAGTGCAGGCTCCTGTTTTCCTGAGGGCAGGGGCGGCAGTGCAGAAGTTACCACATTGCCATGTGCAAGGGGGGTTTACACCCGTCTCCAGCAAGGCAAGGGAAAAGACCCCATTAGTTGTGCTCTGCACCGGGGGGAGGGGGAGAGAGTTTAACTAATTACCTCCTGGACAGAGGAGGCAGAGCTAAGCTTTACAAGTAACCGGAAGGAACTCAGTTCAGAGGATACAGAGAGGAGACAGGTCTCTCTGAAGGAGAGGAGTCCTGAGCTAGGGCCTATAAGATTAAAAAAATTGAAGTCGGGTGGATATTGTGTTTAAAGCTGAATCCCAGAAAGAGACTGGACTGTTGCATGACATGGACAGAGGGCTGCGTCACAGAAGACTCTCTGAAGGAGTCCAGGGAAGAGAGAGGCTGGGCATGGTCCCCACAGCTGAGAAAGTGGCCACCAAAGGAGGTGCAAGACGCGAAGTCACCAGCAATGCTGTGTCCTGGCACAAAGGGTGCGCCCTAGGGTTGAGGGCATCCACTTATACCATGTCAAACAGGTTTCCATGATTGCCTATAAGCCAGGGATTCGGGTCAGGGTTTTACTGACTACTAAAAAAGCCCTTAATTTTGGTATGAGGACTTAAGAATATGTCTCCCCCACATCTCTTGGAGGCATCTGAGGTTGGCCTAGCTTTCACCGTAGATCAGGAATCTCATCTCTGGATGTCTCTCCAGAGGGCGCATGCCTGAACCACTGTTTCAATGACTGGCTCCTCTGGCATGGAGCCTGATCTGGGTTTGGTTTTTGTTAAATAAGGTGCAGTGCCCCAGATGCTCTATAAACCGTTCATATCCGTTGGGCCTGATCTTTAAGTACTCGTTCAGGCACAACTACTTTGGGAGTTCACTGAAATAAGGACTTCAGATTTTTGGATCCCAGTCTTGTGTTGGAGAGCGGGGTTGGTAGTGCGACTGCTTTCCTAGCACTACACAGTGGATGGTGGAGGAATATGGAAGCAGTGAACTTGGCTTTTCCGAAAATACTTTCTCAAGGCAGAACCTGATTGTCTCTGAACTCCTAGGATGAAATCGATCAGGTGATTCTAGTGGGAGGTGCCACCCGAGTCCCTAAAGTGCAGGAGGTTTTGCTGAAAGCCGTGGGCAAGTAAGTATATGAGGCCTCTGCCACATGCCTTTTCTCAACAACCTTGTTTACTAGTGACAGAGAAGCTTGCAACTCCCTCCACCTTGCTTTGCAGAGATGAACTGGGAAAGAACATCAATGCAGACGAGGCTGCTGCTATGGGTGCAGTCTACCAGGCAGCTGCTCTGAGCAAAGCCTTTAAAGTCAAACCCTTCATTGTTCGGGATGCAGCTATTTTCCCCATCCAGGTGAGCTTCCCCTGTTGTCTCTTTTAGGGGAGGAAGGTACAATGTGGGGTGGCATTGGGAGAAGTGATTATAAATAAGCAGTGGGACCGTGTGGTGCTGGAAGGGTATAAGGGAAATCTACAGGTTTTAGTGCTGAAGGGGAAACGGCGCTCAGTCTGGAATCGTACATGGAGCCACTGGAAGGAAAGACACTAAAGTATTCACCCTGGGTGCTTTGGGCAAGTCTCTCACTTCTTTATGTGGTAACGCTTACAGTCCCCATAAGGTGGGTAAGGATAGTCTACCAAATGCTTTGGAATCCTGTGTAGGGCAAAATGTTCCTGTTAGTGGCTGATTCTCTGCCCTTACCCACATGATTCAGGTGGAGTTCACCCGTGAAGTTGAGGAGCAGGATAAATCCAAGAGCTTGAAGCACAACAAGCGAATTTTGTTTCAGCGCATGGCACCATATCCACAGCGCAAGGTCATCACCTTCAACCGCTACACGGATGACTTTGAATTCTATGTCAACTACGGAGACTTGGCTTTCCTGAGCCAGGATGACCTGCAGTGAGTGGGGACAGGCATTTGCACAGACTTGCCCCCAAGCTGATAGGTGCTTAGCTGGAGAAGCTTGCGTGCAGATGGATGGCCGATGATGCACAATTTCAGAATCTTCGCTGCAATCCTTATATAATTGAGAGAGCCAAGTTATGTGTAGTTACCTAATATTGCAGTATTGAGTCTCCCCTCCATTTTAACTGGTCCCTAGCTGGCATTTTCACCAGAAGGGCCAAGGGTTAGAGGACCTGTGTTGCTGTTGGTACTGTGGAAACTTAAATCCCCTCTCATCCTAGAGCTAATATCTCCAGGTCAGGCCCATTGTGCAAGGGCAGTATGGGGAAAACTCACGCTGCCTCTGCCTCAGGGCTGCTTGTTCTGTGGACAGATAATTCTAGTCTCCAAGACAGTTGTTCTGACACCTTTTGCCAGCACTAACTTCTCTTTTGTACGTGCACAGACTCCCTCTCTGGCTATCCCTGCCCTGGTTCTTGGGCTCACTTGTTGAGTCTGGGACCTTCCCATCAGAAACAAATGATTTCCATAGGGCATTGATGTGAAGAAGTACCTAGCTTTGTTGCCTGTTCAGATACTTTGCCAGTGAGTGGCATTGCAATGGTTGCAATATGCAGATGGGGTGGGGGTCCCCATTCGTGTGTGTAACTGACACTAAGTGTGTCAACCAGTATGAATAACACCAGAAACGGCAACCTGCTCAGTGTCTGAAATTTGGCTGAAGCTCAGAAGTGATTGGCCCCAGTGGGTCAGAGCTGGGAATAGAACCCCAGAACATTGGAGTGGACTGGGGACAATGCTGAAGTAAAGTGGGGGAAGAGAGATGGCTTCCCACCTTGCTGCTTAGGCTTCTTCAGTTGGTATCTGTTCATTCTCTCAGTGTTGCCTTGGTTCCCCCCAGAGCCTTTGGGTCCTTAAATCTCACCACTGTGAAGCTGAGAGGAGTTGGGGATAGTTTCAGGAAGCACTCGGATTATGAGTCCAAAGGCATCAAAGCTCACTTCAATATGGATGAGAGCGGAGTGCTTAGCCTTGACCAGGTAAGTGCCAGCCAGCTAGTGCCATCTATGTTCCCTTCCCTTCCTCGCACAGTCTCCCTACCCTATCCCTACAGGTGCTGCTGAGAGACCTTTTTTTAAATATAGTATCTCATTGTCTCTGCTTCCAGGTTGAATCTGTGTTTGAAACTGTAGTGGAGGACAAGCCAGAGGAGGAGTCAACGTTAACAAGTAAATACACTGTACTGTTCATATTTTGAATTCAGACCAGCTGTTGCTTTGAATTCATAATAACTCTTAGTTAACCACACCACGTTCCTCTGAAAGAGACAGGTCCTGTGGCTAGGGACAAGTGACCAATTAAGTGACATACTCTGACACTCCCCACAGGTATCCAGGGTTGTGAGGCACTTCACAATTACTTGCCCTTAGTGTGAAATGGTCTTACCTATGCCTGTTGTAACTTAGCTTCCTGAAACCAACAACCTTTGGCAACACAAGCACTGCCTGCCATGCCTCCGCAGACCTCATCCTCTGTGTAGATTAGCTCTAGGCACCCACCGAGTCGTCAGAGCATTCCCTGTGGTGCCCAGCCATTAACCATTGGCCGCTCACAGAAATTATCCAGTTTGCTATTTCTGAGGGAATAGAATAAACACAGCTTGGGTATTACAACTCAGGATCAGGTCCTTCGTCACATCATAGCACAGAGATATATTTATAATGAAAACAATCATAAGTTGTTGAAAGCTGAGATTGAAGAAATAGAATAATGGAAACAGAAATGTTTACATGTAAAACAAAAGCTATAACACTCTTGGTAGAGCCTAAACGTAACTTTAACAAGCTGCTTAACTTGTCTAAAGTAGTTCCTCACCTGAAGCAATTTCTCAGTGTCTCCAGTCAACCCGACTGAGATTCCTCTATCATTAATGCAAAAAGCACTGTTTTTTGCTTTCTCGCTGAAGGATAATGGTATCTTTTTCCTTATATCACACCAAAAATCCATTGTTTGTCCCCTGAGTCAGGACTACCCCTGGGGCTTATTCCCTGGTGTGCTGACTTCATATCTCATGTTAATTTTATATGCCAACAGACCTTCCATTGTGTTGGCTCACGGTGTTTAATGAACATTTGAACTGAGGCAGACAGGTGCATATACTCCTTTCTGTCTTGCAAAAACCTGTCTGTCAAACTTAGTTTCAGACTTGAAAATGTATATTTTTCAGCATATATATGCATAACTCCTTACATAGCTTCAGTGCATATGTTTTGCCATTACATTATGTAAATGACTAGTAAGATTCTGGCTTTCATTTAAGATCTTACATGACATTCTGTATAGATAAATACTACAAAAGCAGTATGCTAGGTGTAGTGAGTTTGACAAGCCTGATGGGATTTGTTAAAGAATAGTGAATTCTTTTGGCACTTAGGAATCCTTAGGGTCACAAGTACCTGCCTATTAATCTTAGCAGATCCAAAATAACTAACGGCCCTGAGCATGTGCTGCTAGTTGAGAGGACAAGTCTCCCTGAAAGTGTCAGGCACGCTCTTAAGGTGCCTGTCAGCACAGTAACCAGGTATGCACTACGTGCGTGAGAAACACCAGGGAGCTGCATTTTCACCTCCCTCAGTGAAGGCGTGTATTTAGAAGGAAACAAATCCCTTTCCTTTGTCTTGAGAGAAGCAGTGGAAATCTTGTGCATCTGGTGCTTCAGCACTCTCCCTTCTCATTGGTTGGTCCATGATGCCACTGACGGGAAGCTTTCCATTGTCCTGCTTTCAGGGCAAATGCAGAGACTTACTGCTGGTTTGCAGGAAGGAGGGGTGAGAGTGCACATGGGTGGAGGTCTCCTAGGGCAGTGAACAGTGGAAAACTCTAATCACCGTTTGGAGAGGCAGATTCCAGGCTACACTTTTGCAGAGATGAGGGCCCAGTACTTTGTATACAGGGGGATGTGCAGGAAGGGAAGGGGAGCTAGCAGTGGTAGTGCAAGAGTTGTTACAGCAAATATTGTCAGGACCCCAGGCTGCCCCTGGATTACTGTTGGACCTTGGAGAGGCACTTAGACAGAATTCATGATTTTAAAGTCAAGAACATGTATTTTGCACTGATGAGTTACCAAACCTCTGACTGATGCATGTCACTCCTTCCTCCTGTTGCTGCTCTTCCTCCTCCCACACTGTTCTCAGACTGCTTCAAAAACTGACATTCTGAGTTTTGTTTTTTTTCTCTCTCCTGCAGAACTTGGAAACACAATCTCTAGCCTGTTTGGAGGAGGAGGTCCTACACTGGAAATGGGAGAGAACCTGACAGAGACTGTTCAGGTGAGGTGCTGGCTTTGATGGGGAGGTGGGACCCAGACTGGGTTCAGTCCTGTCTGCAAAATAGAGGAGGCAGTAGTTAAATACGAACCAAATCAGAGTGACAGGCAGGACATCAAGATTAAAAACTACACAATGTAGAAATTTGTATCTGTCTCAAAGTCTAACAGGGTGTTAAAAATAAACATACAGCCCTTCTGGTGGCAATCCCTTTGGCAAGTGCTGCCAAGGCTGTTTCTCTGGTGAAGCCTCTTCGTCATTCCAGTCCCCTTTCTGGATCCTCTCTGGGTAGTGCTGTGTAGGCTACAATCTCCTGCATCTCATCATTGTAGGCTCTGGCAGGTTCTCTTGCTACACAGACCACTTGGACCTGGCTGCTCTTGCGTTGTTGCCAACAGGATTCTCAGTTTGTTTTCCCAGGCATAGAAAAGAGTTGTGGTTCCAAGGTGATATGGTGACTTTCCTAAAGTCTTCATGTAGCCTCTGTGCCACGTTCAACACCAAGCTTCCAGTATGAGCCTGCTCTGTGTGACACACATGCATGGTATTTCCATATAAAAACTGTGGCATTTTCCTCCCTGCTGCCCAGGAGGAAGAGGAGAGCCAGGCAGAAGCAGGAAAAGAAGATCAGGGGGAGAAACAGGACCAGAAGGAGGGAGAAGGAACAGTGAGTGAGGAACAGGGAGAAGAGAAGCAGCAGCCATCTCCAATGCAGGATAAAACAGAAACTATCCCTCCAGAAGCAGAGAGACAGGAGGAAAAGGAGGAAGGAGAAAAAACAGCATCTCAGGTGAGCAGCTGACTCTGCAAAGGAAGACTCCCTAAAATGGTGACACTGTGCTGTTGTACCTCAGGACTGGAATCTGACTGGAAATAATGGAGGAGGGAGTGAGAGATTCTACCCCATGTGTGCAGGCTGAGTACCACAACTTTGTTCCTGCTCACTATCTCTGAAAATAAACCCTTAACTGACAGGCCACTGCTCCTTAGGTGTAGAAATGGGGAGTGACCTTCACTCAGGGTCTGAAGCTGAGTGTTCGGAGACTCCTTGCGCCAAAGTTCACTTGAGCTGAGTTGTAGTTTTCCCTGCAGAGAACCTTTTCCCTTGACATTGCCTCATCCTCAGAAAGATGTGTTCAGCATTGCTTCCCATTGCCCTTCAGATTCATATCAATCCACTCTCTCCTTCCAAGGCCGCTTTATATTTGTTCCTCATCCTGCTGTGTGGTACCTACAGTGCCATTCTGAGCTGGTAAGTGCAAAGCTGTTGTGTGCAGAAGTCCATGAGAGGCAGTCATGCACTGTTCTGAATAGAAATGGGCCCTGCCGTTTGCAGTACGGGACTGGGAGCTGAGACTCCTGGGTTCTGTTATGAAATCCCCATGTAATCTTGGGCATTCGGTTAACTTTTGTTCCTTGGCTTCCGTATCTGGGAAGCACTAAGGCCTTCCCTTAACAGTGGAAAAAAGGTTTTTGTTTTTTTTTAATTATTATTCCAATTTACTACCAGGAAGTAAAATCCTAGAGAAGATAGGACAGTTTGTAATTCTCACACAAGCAAGCAGGTAGAGTTAAAGAAAAACCAGACGCCTTGTCTTCTCTAGGGTTTTAGCACTATTTAACTAACTAGAGTTAAGAATACACCTTTTTCATAGCGGAAACAAGGTCTCTCAGCCTGTGAAGCATTAAGGCACTGCAGACCTGCAAATTGTTTTTACAGATGTAGAACACTAGCTTATTTACTTAACCCTGGGAGCTCAAATCCACCTTATCAGGTTCTTGTGTGCCGCTCTTCAAAATATTTGTTGCAAGTGAGATGGTACTGCAAATCGATGTTTTTATTTATCCTGGAGTTGCTTCTCTGACACAGGATCCCAAAGAAAAGGAAGAATCCGGGAAAGAGGAAGAAGTGTCCAAAAGTCCTGGTGACAGCACAGCCACCAAAATGGAAGAGAAGAAACTCAAAGTCCCAAAGAAGCAGAAACTCGTGGATGAGATTAGTGTGGAGTTGGATGTCCGTGATGTTCTTGACCTGCTGGAGGAGGAGTTGAAGAGCTCAGTGAAGAAGTAAGTTTGAGGGGGGCATGCTGAAGTGAAGGGAGTAGGCTATGGGAGCAGACTGGGCTGGGGCACAGGGAGCAGACTGGGCTGGGGCACAGGGACCAGAGTGAGCAACAGATTCTAAGGTGCATGCATGTCTTATTGAGTTCAGGTCATGTGCAGAGATGACACCACCTTTTCCCATTCCCAGAATGAATCTGACTGTAGTAAACATTGCAAGACTTTGCTCACCCCCACTGCCTGTATTGACCCTTCTCTTGTCACCATTCTTCTTTCAGCAGCCCTTTCAAACAAACTAGGGGTAAATGTCCCAAAGGTGGCAAGGCCAGAAACTCTGTATGGCAAAGGGAGGAACTGGGATATATGTGCACAAGAAAAGGGTCAGTTCTGAGACTAGAAGATGACAAGAGCTGGAAGTGGAGACAGCGCTGGCTCTGTGTGTGTTGGATGGAAGGTTAGACCTGCAGTGAGCGGCTGGGAATCCCAGATAGTCTCTCTATGCCCAGTGAAGTGGGGGAAGCTCAGCCTGGCCAGTTAACATCGCTGTAGCCAATAACTTTAATCTTTCCCATCTTCGACTCTAGTCTTGTGAGCTCCTGTGGAGTGGCACCCCGGCTGCGTGAGACATTACTTAAAGATCTGTCCCTGTTGTATTTGTAACCATGCTAGTGACGACAGTGTTTACATGGTCTCCTCACCCCCCCTTGGTGATCACAGTAGTCAAGCCATGCTATCAGTGCCCAGTGAGTCTAACACAGTTCTTGAGTGGGAGGAGAATAAACAGTGTTCTGAGCAGTACTATAACTGTTCTCTCTCTCTCGCCATACTTTTCATTGATGTGTTTCAGTGTGTAGCCAATGAAAACTTGGGATATGTGTGAGGAAAGGTGGGTTGCCCTAATATGTGCAGGTAACAATAGTGTGGATGGATTTTTAGGGGAGGCCTTTGTTTTAAAGGGGGTTAGGGAGAAAGTTTTAGCCAGTCAGTACTTCAAGGAGAAACATCCTGAGCACTGTGAATCTGAACATTGAAACTGGAAGAGATCTCTCCTGACTTTCCACTTTTTGGATTTGACCCTAAGACATCTAAGTGTATCCTGTAACTGGCCTGGCCTGGATGCTGATGGGTTAGTTAATGGTGTCTGAGTGACAGGTACTGCTGCCTACAGAGATCCCTGTCTGCAAAGAGAACATCACCCCCTCTTACAGGTGCTGATATTTTTGCTTATTTCTGGCCTCCTTGCACTTTAGACTCCAGGATCTGACAGTCAGAGACTTAGAGAAGCAGGAGAGGGAAAAGTCAGCCAATAGCCTGGAGGCATTCATCTTTGAGACCCAGGTAAGACGGATGAAAAGGGTCGAATGCTTATGAAAAGCAGGTGGGAGAAGTTGTATAGTGTCAGGGCTGAGCTGGATGCAGAGCATTGTATCTGTTTCAAGGTGGAGAGCACTTGCTTTGAGGAGTTCATCTGTCGTCATTTTGAATGTTCCCTGTCTCACATGGCTTTGGGAGGCTTCAAGACAAATGGGACCAGATTAGGGCTTAGGCAGCATACTAAATCAAATCTCTGCCTGCATAAAAGCTTTGTATATGCTGTCCCTTCCTCTGCCTGTCTCAGCATCACCATGCTCTATCTGGAAAGAGAGTCCAATTAGCGAGGGCAGGAGGAAAGCTCTTATTCTACGTGTGAGGACTTGTCAGCTTTCCCATCCCACTCGCAGCTGACTGAAGGAGCAGGAGGACAAATTTGGGGATTGAACTTGCACTCATTAGCACGGAGCAGCCCAGGAATCCTACAGTTGGTTGCAGCTGCCTTCTGTCAGGGGGTTGAGAGAGATGCCTTTGCTGTCGGTGCCTTCTCATTAGTCAGCAGTTAAGCTGAAGCAACCTTTACTCTTCTCAGGACAAGCTTTACCAGGAGGAATATCAGTTTGTCTCAACAGAGGAGCAGAGAGGGGAAATCTCAAGAAAACTGAGTGAAGCTTCCAACTGGATGGAGGAGGAGGGCTACAGAGCCACGACTAAGGTACTGCTGCATGGAAGTAGGTTGTCAGTTTGCATTGAATTGCCAGTAGGTGGCAAACAGACCTAGGCTTCCTTGGTTTCCTTGATGTCCCCAAGTCAGGAAAGGTGAGCTTTGATGTGCTCTGGGACTTGGAAACCCTTTTGTTCATTTGCCCAGCACTGAATTGCACAAGAACTAGCTCTTCCCATCCCTGTTGCTTCAACCTCTTGGAGCACATAAAGCAGTTAACTTCCCATTCTCTATATACAGTGTCTAGTGCAGCAACTCCTGTTAGCGTACAGGACTTGTGCATTTGATGGGCACAGCAGGCAAAACTCTTGCAGCTCAAGCTTCTGGGATTCACCATACTTCTGGGATTAAAGGTTTGGAGCAGTTTTAGATGTCTGATCAAATTCTGTTTCTGTCTGTCTTACGCTTGCAGGAACTGAAAGAGAAGCTGTCTGAGCTGAAGAAACTCTGCAGGAGCCTTTTCTTCCGTGTGGAAGAAAGAAGGAAATGGCCAGACCGCCTGAATGCCCTCGAAAATCTCCTCAATCACTCCAACATCTTCCTCAAGTAAGAGGGAGACC
The DNA here is from genome assembly GCF_003597395.2 of Chelonoidis abingdonii. Lineage (NCBI taxonomy): Eukaryota > Metazoa > Chordata > Testudines > Testudinidae > Chelonoidis > Chelonoidis abingdonii. The sequence continues at coordinate 19,868,154 of NC_133786.1, read as the reverse complement.
CTGAGAAGATCTGAAGTTGTGGGTGGTGCAAAAAAGTGCTGCATGTGTTTGATCCACTACTTAAAATGGAATCTGGCCTGCTAGCCGCTAAACCCATAGAGGGAACAAGGCTGGTATGTGGCTTCTTCTAGAGCCTGAGAGGAATTTTAGGGAGTGTGTTAATAGAAACGCTGAAAGCCCGTATAGTACTCCTCAGAACAAAGAGTATGAAATCCCATGCATACTACAAAGTGCACCCATTCTCAGGAGGGTAAGGACTGTCTCTCCACCCCCATACAGCCATCCTAGCAAACCCACTCGTGGGCCAATCCCGTGGTAAATTTTGGTCCCTGCTAAATGTGATTTGGGAATGGAATACAAAACCCCCAATCACCTGAAATACCTGGGTCTTCTAGTGTTTACTTCCCTTGGACAGAAGTTCATGTATATGTGGAAAGCAGTAAGGTTCAAAAACATGAGTCAGTTTGTGCAATGACTCACAGAAATTTCAAATATCATTGATGCAAATGTTAACCCTGAACAACAATTGGAGCAAAAATAATTTTTTGCCTTTCAGGGGAGCACGAATGATTCCAGAGGCTGATCAGATATTCACAGAGGTGGAACTGAGTACCCTAGAGAAAGCAATCAATGAAACTGTGGTAAGTAAAGGGGCTGGGGAGCCCATTCAGGATGTGTTGTTGGATAATGTGATCCATGCCACGGCTAATGGGTTTACTTTCACTTGGGAATAGGGAGCAAAGGATGTACAGCCTCTCCTCATATTAGGAAAACCTTTCTCTGTTTTAATACTCCCTGCTACCAAACTTGATTGCATATTTCTTTGGAAAAACGTAGCGACTGGAGATACAGCTGGTTCATGTGCAATACGGGAGGCTAGTGCCTTCCTGGTAATTAGTATTTGTACGGTTTTAAGAGCAGCCAATGGCACTCCTGTTCTCTGGCCTTGTAGAACTAAGAGGCTGGAGGATGTTGGGATGGAAGCCTTGTTGACCACAGGCAATTAGAATGCCCAGGTGCTGTGTCTGGAATTGTGTGTTTAAAAGCAGTAACTCATCTAACCAGGAAGTAGCAGCATATTCATGGGGAGAGATTGACCCTGGGCTTTCCTTGCAGACTTGGAAAAACGAGACACTGGCAGAACAGAATAAACTTCCTCCCACTGAGAAGCCCACCCTGCTGTCCAAGGACATAGAGCTGAAGATAGCAGCCCTGGATAGGGAGGTGCAGTATCTACTGAACAAGGCAAAGTTTGCAAAACCCAGACCCAAGAAGGAAAAGAATACCACAAAAACGGATTCAGGCAAGAATGCCACAGCTCCCCCCGACAGCGAGAAGATTATCCCTCCCAAGGAGGAGAAAGGAGAAGGTGAGGCACACTCAGGACAGGCAGGTGCTCCTGTGAGCATCTGATATTATAGAACCACCAGGTGTAATGTTTTCTCAAAGCTGTCTGCACTGAGGAAAAGGAGATTGTAATGAGAGACATCTTTGATAAAAATGGAAAAGCTGCTGATCCTCCGAATCAGGGAATTACTGGAGAAAGCTTGGTGCACTATAGCATGCTCCAAGTGTTACTTCTGTATCTTCTTCCATTGACATTTGTTTGACCAGGTGTCCAGGTTTTACAAAGCTCATGGGAGGGAAAGCGTCTGCCTCTGTGGCTTAAATAGAGCCTGGAGAAGAGACCACCTCCAGCATCAGTTTGGTCTCTGCTCCCCACTAAGAGGCACAGCCCTTCTAAGAGGTGACACCTTGCTCTGGATACCTGCTGATTTCAGAGATTTCCTAGGTCACATCATTAGGGATGCTAGGATTTACAGCTCTCCCATCTCTCAAGGTAAATGAGGTCTTGAGTGCCCAGTCCCTTTATAAAGATCAAACCACTCTTGTCTGTGGACAAAGCTCCTCTATGCTAGGCCTGGTTCCTTTAGCAGGATATCTTAGTCAGGCTCCAGCCCGTGGGATGGCTTTCCTGCACAACTCTCAGGCTTCAGGCTGGGCCTTATCTTCTTCCAGTGGCTGTTGGCAAGCTCAGAACAGCACCCCCACGCACTATTTTGACTGCTCCAGAGTTGCCTCTGGCTCCCCTTGATCCCTGCTGAATTCTTCCCTTATGGCTTGCTGCCTGATGCTTCCTCTGCTTTGCTGGAGTACTTCTGTGTTTTCTCAAAGTGCTCCTATTGACTACCCTTACTGACCATTCCGTTGGCTTTCCTAGGATCAATTATGAGAAATTAATAATCTTCTAGTGATGGGCTGCAATTGGTTCACTTGCAATCCACATTGGCAAACTTTTTTTTTTTTTTTTTTTCCTGTCCAGTGTTTGATCTGTACATTTGATCTTCTATACCAGAGCTAGGGAAGGTGTTGGGTTTGACACACTTGTATGACCACTTGTTGCACATCTCTCCCCCACAATACAGATAAACGTGAAGATGTCAGTCCAGTCAGGGAACCTCCCATAATCGAGGAAGCAACACTAGGTGATCAGTCTGGACCGGACACAGGTAGGGATTCATTTGTGTAAGGAAATGGAACTTGGTGACCATGGATGTCTGTAGCCCACAGTTTGCAAATCTCTCTCCATTTCTGTTTCCCTGCAAATGAACCACGGGGTGAGAAGGAGCCTCTGGCTGCTGGGAAAGTGTCAGTGAATCGAAGTTTACAACTGAGAGGGCCAGCTACAGAAAAATGTTTGGGATGGAATGGTAGCTGTGGCCCCTTTAACACTAATGCTAGAACTGAGGAAGGGGAACTGGTGGTAACCCTGTTCACTTGCAATATAGACCCATCTGAAGGGGTCACTAACTGATTTAAAGCCCCGAACTGTCATCTTAGGGCTATTATGAAGACATGGTTACATCTGCTTTAGAACTTTTGGCGTGTTCCAGCCACTGTTGGAAATGGGACATGGGTTTGATTTGATGTGGCAATTATGTATTTAAAGAATCCTGATTGATTGAGGTTGCAGAGAAAAAAAAAACATCCTGATGTGTAGAAAGAATACTAAATATGTCAGACCAGCTTGGCTTAACCGTGAAATCCTTGCTGATCTTAAACGCAAAAAAGAAGCTTACAAGAAGTGGAAGATTGGACAAATGACCAGGGAGGAGTATAAAAATATTGCTCAGGCATGCAGGAGTGAAATCAGGAAGGCCAAATCACACTTGGGGTTGCAGCTAGCAAGAGATGTTAAGAGTAACAAGAAGGGCTTTCTTCAGGTATGTTAGCAACAAGAAGAAAGTTAAGGAAAGTGTTGGGCCCTTTACTGAATGAGGGAGGCAATCTAGTAACAGAGGATGTGGAAAAAGCGAATGCACTCAATACTTTTTTTGTCTCTCTCCATGAACAAGGTCAGCTCCCAGACTGCTGCACTAGACAGCACAGTATGGGGAGGAGGTGACTAGCCCTCTGTGGAAAAAGAAGTGGTTTGGAACTATTTAGAAAAACTGGACGAGCACAAGTCCATGGGGCCGGGTGCTAAAGGAGTTGGCTGATGTGATTGCAGAGCCATTGGCCATTATCTTTGAAAACTCACGGCGATCGGGAGAGGTCCCGGATAACTGGAAAAAGGCTAATGTACAGTCAAACCTCGCAATAACGTGCCCTGCCATAATGCGAAATCGCATATAACGCAATCACAGGTTGCCTCCTGTTTAAGGTATAATACAGTATGGTACTATACCAATGATCCCCAACACCAGGGCAGGGGGAGAAGCTGCAGCCCCGCACCTGCTGGGGACAGAGAACTCCCAGGGCTGCGGGCACTGGTGCTCTCTGTCCCCGGCAGGCATGGGGCCACAGCTTCTCTCCGGCTTCAAGAGGAGCCGCGGCTCCCCGCCTTCCAGGGATAGAGAACTCGGGGGCTGCAGGTGCCGGTGCTCTCTGTCCCTGGCAGGCGCGGGGCAGCGGCTTCTCTCTGGCTTCAAGAGTAGCCGCGGCTCCCTGCCTGCCGGGGACAGAGAGAACCGGCGTCCGCAGCCCTGGAGTTCTCTGTCCCCGGCAGGCGGAGAACCATGGCTCCTCTCCCCTGCTAGGCACTAGGCAGCGCACATCAGTGCACCGCGTTGGGGACCACTGACAAACCCCGCTATACTGCGACCCTGCATTTAGCGCGATTGAAGTTCTTGAACCCCAAACATCGCATTGTAGCGGGATTTCACTGTAGTTCCCATCTTTAAAAAAGGGAAGGAGGAGGATCCGGGGAGCTATAGGCCAGTCAGCCTCACTTCAGTCCCTGGAAAAATCATGGAGCAGGAATCAATTCTAAAGCACTTAGAGGAGAGGAAAGTGATCAGGAACAGTCAGCATGGATTCACTAAGGGCAAGTCATGCCTGACTAATCTAATTGCCTTCTATGATGAGATAACTGGCTCTGTGGATGAGCGGAAAACAGTGGATGTATTATTCCTTGACTTTAGCAAAGCTTTTGATAAATGGTTTCCCACAGTATTCTTGCCAGCAAGTTAAAGAATTATGGGCTGGATGAATGGACTGTAAGGTTTATAGAAAGCTGGCTAGATTGTCAGGCTCAACAGGTCGTGATCAATGGCTCCATGTCTAGTTGGCAGCCAGTTTCAAGCAGTCAGTTCTGGGGCCGGTTTTGTTCAATATCTTCATTAATGATCTGGTTTGCCTAAAGCTGGTTGCACTGGGCCCTGGTCTCCACAGTTACCTCTGCCAGCAAGTTAAAGTATAATGGGCTGGATTGAATGGACTGTATTAAGGTAGATGGAACAGCTGCTAGATCAATTGGCAGTCAACATTCAGCTAGTGATCAATGGCTCCATGTCTCAGTTGGCAGCCAGTATCAAGCAGTCATGCCCCAAGGGTCAGTTTTGTTCAATATCTTCATTAATGATCTGTCGAGTCGAGGGTGGTGAGCTGCAACTCTCAGCAAGTTTGCAGATGACACTAAACTGGGAGGAGTGGTAGCCTACACTGAAGGGTAGGGGATAGGATAAGCAGAGGGACTAGACAAATTAGAGGATTGGGCCAAAAAGAAACCTGATGAGGTTCAACAAGGACAAATGCCAGAGTCCTGCACTTAGGATGGAAGAATCCCATTGCACAGCTACAGAACTAGGACCAAATGGCTAGGTTAAGCAGTTCTGCAGAAAACGACCTAGGGGTTACAGTGGGATGAGAAGCTGGATATGAGTCAACAGCAATCCCTTGTTGCCAAGAAGGCTAATGGCATTTGGGCTGTATAAGTAGGGATCACCAGCAGATGGAGGGATAAGGATCATTCCCTTCTATTCACATTGGTGAGGCCATTTGGAGTATGTCAGTTTGGGCCCCACACTACAAGAAGAATGTGGAAAAATTGAAGAGTCCAGCAGAGGGCAAACAAAATGATTAGGGGCTGGAAGCACATGACTTATGAGGAGAGGCTGAGGGAACTGGGATTATTTAGTCTGCAGAAAAGAAAAGATGAGGGAGCGGTTTGATAGCTGCTTTCAACTACCTGAAAGGGGGTTCCAAAGAGGATGGATCTAGAACTATTCCAGATACAAGAATATGTTGCTCAGCTATAGTTGCATCACTTTCCCGGAGTCTTCCACAGATATATTTACAGGCTAGAGAAAGGGGATTGAATTAGATCCCTAGGAGGGTTGTGAAGCACTGGAATTTGTTACCTAGGGAGGTGGTGGATTCTCCTTCCTTAGAGGTTTTTAAGGTCAGGCTGGACAAAGCCCTGGCTGGGATGATTTAGTTGGGAATTGGTCCTGCTTTGAGCAGGGGGTTGGACTAGATACCACCTGAGGTCCCTTCCAACCCTGATATTCTATGTTCCTGTGCAGTGAGGCTGAAGGACACTATAGTACCTAACTCCGGGACTATTATAGCGGTAGTGTGTCCCTGGAAGGATCAAAACCATACTCCTACAACCTAACCCATTGAAATGTTCTCTTGACAGTTTTTGCATTCCAGTGGAAAGTTCTAGGGGATTTTTAAAGCAATTGTTCCCTGCAGCATTTGGAAGTCAAACACTGCAGTCCTGTGCTAGTGTGTGAAAACCTGCAAGTGACCATAAACAAGGAAATACAGTTTCATTATCCAAACTGAATTAAATGTATACTTTAAGCAAATAGTGTAGAGTGTAACAAGTAAATTAAACTCTTAGAAATTGTTCAGCTTGAATGATCAACGGATTGTCTGTAACATGGAAAGGCAATGTATTTTCCAAAAGCAACTTTTAACCTGACAGTGTGACTCTAAATAATATGGATGTGGCAAGATATGTGGCCATTCCGGTTTACCCCCTCCTTAAGGTCTCCTTTTTAACCCACGCAGCATGGGTGAATCTCTACCTCACCTTGGTATGTCCGCAACTTGCTATTTTTGTTCCTGTCCTCACCAGTGTCACCACCTATCAAATAGAATTTTTGGGCTAATCAAGGGCCTGATTTTGCAAACACTTAAACGTATGAGTAAAGCCACTTATGTGCATCAGTGTTTTAAGAATCAGGCGTTTGTAGCTACTACAAGTGGCATGATTAGACACCATCTAATACTACTGCCCAAGCATACCTCCACAACTCTACAATCCCGTTCTGAGTGTGTTGAAGTATTTTAATGTTTATATTACCACAGCATCCAAAAAAAACACATTGTACAGCATGCCTGTCACTTTATAATCATAATTTCACTTTATTTTTGTTTCTGTTTATTACGTAGAACCTGAGAGTGAGAAGAAGCCAGAAGCTAGAGAAGAGAGCAGGACGAATGATGAATTATAACATCCCTTGAAATTTCTTCTACCATCACATCTATTTATTTAACAGGTTTTTTTTATAATGGATCCATTTAGTTTCATGTTAAATGGAACATGACAAACAGGCTGACAACAAAATGCAATAGAGATGTACATTTTTTTTCTCTTTTCTCCTGGGAATTTCACTGTTAATTTTAGTGAGTGAGTTTTGTTTTTTTGTCTTTGTCTTTTCATGTGTTTAAAGATGACCATGTGCTCACTGAAGACTCTGAGTTCCAGTACAGTCCAATTGAAGTCACCAGAAGTGGCTTTTGTTTTTGTAAATTAAAACAGTGAAAAAAGCCTGTAAGATTTAGGAAATAATTTGGCACGAACACTCTGGGCCATGCCCATCTGGTGAGGATGAAGGTGTTCAAGTATCCCAGAAACATGTCACGGAGTTCTTTGCAAGAGGTACTGAATGAGGGAAACAGGATGCTCTGGCCAACAGGAAGTATATTTCACTTCTCCATGCATCAAAATGAGAATAGAATTTGGTGGGAAGGGACACCATGCCTTAGGATGAGGATTTCTGTTCGTTTTTCATTAGACTAGTGCTGCTAAAGCCATCTCTTTGCACTTAGTTCTGTGTCAGGCAGAATTTAGCATCAGGGAACAGGGACCTAAAGGAAGATGTTGGGATTTTAGTTCAAAGTTTAAATATAAAATAAAAGGACCATAAATTGCTATTTGGAACACTAGAAATATGAAAGAGTATTTGATGGTGAATCTCTGACTGCAACCAGAACAGCAAATGGGAATAGGGTTTTAGATGAGGCAGCACAGAATGATGAAAACTGGAAAATCTATTCTTGTTAACCGTCTCCCCCAGTGTCTTGTGAAATCAGACTGACTTTGCTGTGAAACCTCTTGTCTTCAGTGATGGTCTCATATCTTTTTGGAAACATTCATGCTGCTAAAACACATCAGTGAGATCCTGACCTACTTCATATGCAAGCCCTTGTGAATGTGCATCTTACATTGGTCTCCATTGGCCCATTCAACCAAAATAAAAAAATAATCTTCCTGACATTCTCTTTAAAATGCTTTTGTCTGGTTTGGAAATTAGTTTAGGGAATTCCTTAAACTTTCTCTGACTTATTTACATTACAGTTCAGAGCTCTAGTCCCTCCCAACACTACCCAGCAGCTATATGTTTTTGAAGATCACAGTGCTATCAGTGAATCAGTCAGGGTGCTTTTCTCAGTACTACTGCTTTTCCAAGCCCAAACAGAACTTCCACTAACCATTCAGATTTGTGGATTTTTAGTGTAGCTTTTCCTCTCTTATGGCGCAATCTCTCACTCAAGAGCAGATAAGCAGAGAAAACACATTGTCTCAAGGGTTTTGCACCCCACTGCTGGTGTTGCAAATCAGCGTGAACAGGCTTCCTCCTGAGTCTTGTCTCATGCATCTAGACAGCACGAAGTACAGATAACTGGACCTTCCAATGCTCCCTGCCCAGGGCCACTCTCAGGATGAACTCTGTTCTTATAAGTAAACTCATTTGCACAATTAAATTTGGTTTTGCTGTCTTCTGAAGTCTTATTTTCCTCTACTGTAACCAAATTCCTCCTCCTCCCTAATCAACCCACGCTCCTCTCAAAAGCTAGGACCCACTTCTCTTTTCTTAGAGGGACTGCAATTTTCCCATCCTCCTACCTTGAACTGTGTCATACTGCTCTTCTATCCAGGAGAGGTTTCTCTGCCGTCACCAATACCATCTTTCACAGCATCTACACAGCAAGCTACTGAGTGGAAACAAAAATCTTCCAACTTCTTGGCGCACCAGAGAGCGAGCCCAGAAACTTCTCCATAATACATCTGTGGAGTTCAGACACCACGAGACAGCCTTTTAGCCTATCCCTTCCATCTCTGATCACGTACTCCCTTGACTCCCAGTAACATGCTGCATTCAGTTCCATCTCATAACATTGAGTCAAACTGCACTGGCTCCCTGAGAATGTCACTGCAGACAGGAGACTGCTGCAGTGGGAAGTTTAACTTAATTATCTAAGTTGGTTAATAGCACTTGAATACTGAAGTTTTCCTTTCAAAAAGCAGAAGGGCAATCATGCTGGAGTTGAAATAAGTATACCTAGGGTGTGGTTATGGATGTTTGTGGCCCTTCTGTGGTCCTTGCATCAAAAGACATCAAATCTTCCTTTGGATGAAATCTCATCCCATCAAGCTGCATATATAATGACCTCTGCAGTCTGATCCTTGGTAGCAGGCTTCTAGTCTCATTAATGTTGGCCCTCAATGGTAGTGGTAGGGAAGTTTTGTGGATACTGTTCTGAATTGCTGGAAGTCCATCTGTATTAGTGTTGTCTGCAAATGTCTTCTGACAGTCTTTCACCCTGTGCCTGGAGTCAGCCCTTTGTAACAGGGATGAATAAACTAATAACTGCTCTGGATGCTCATTACAACATAATACTATTTTTCCCTTGGCATTGCATTTCCCTGTTGTTTCTCAACTGTTTACATTTGTGTGGTGATTGTCAAAAATGCCTCTTGTTTGTAAAGACAGTAGCTGAGCTTTCCGCTTCTGCCATTGAGTATGATGGCCCAAGAATAGGTTAAATTCACCTTTTGGGGGCTAGGGAGTGGAGCTGTAGTGGGATTTGCAGAACATTTTAGAAGTTGGTTATGATCTGACTTTAGCTGCAGGATTCATGATGCTCTGCCCGCAGCAGTGTATACTCAGTGATGGGGGATAACAGCAGGGTAGTTACAGTATGGAAGACTAATCTGACGGAATTGTGCCTTTTGGGTGAACAGATGACAGTATGGGCCACAAAAGGTCATGTTCTTCCCTCAGATACACGTTTGCCTGAGAAGAATGTGACTTTCTGTGGTAGAGCTTGTTGGCCCATCTTCTAACCCTGACTTTCTAAGAACAGTTAAAAACAGAAACATCAAGTGAAGTAAAAACTGATGGATTCACGTGCTCAGTGCTGAAGTTCTTATAAAGTTAAATCTCCTGTGGAGTGTCGCATGTATAGGCTGCAAGATCAGAAAGCTTATCTGGATGGGAGAAAAGACAGTTTAGAAAAAACCATTTTTAATTAGAAATTTATCTCATCACCATCTTCCTCCTCCACTAGAATTGTACACACTATAGACGTGATTAAGGCAGCAATTTTTTGCATGCTTGGTCTTGTCTTTGTTAAATTGTGTGGTTTATTGATTGAAATTCTTAGATGTGCAGAATTGAAAAGATTAAACACAAACAACAAGCCAGTTAGTTTTGCAAATCTCAGTGTTGACCAGAATGTGCATTCTACTGTGACTCTTGAAAAACCAGCCTGAATCACATGCAAAGTTTTAAATATTCAACATTCCTGGAAACTTTTTTTAAGGTGTTCCCCTCCTCAAAGGTGGGGTGGCTGGCCTTAGCCCTGATTCCTCTCTTATGGCAGTGAAGATTGTCTCTCCTTTTTCACCTTCACTGGTGTGAACTACCTAAAACAGAACCAAGCCCAACCCAGCTGATATTTTGGGTTCATATCAAGTACTGCTACACCACACCCCCATCGGTTCAAAGATTTGCAGCGTTGTGTATGTATGGAATTTTTTTATTTTTCTTTGCCACGTTGGTGGACACTCAGCCCTAAAGTCCTAATTCTTTTCCTTTCTATTAGCATTTCAGGTACTTGTTTGTACTGAAGTTTTGGTCAGTTAACTTTTTTTTTCCACATGGGAGGGAAGGGGCAAACTAATTCCGTCGAAATGTACTTGCTCCATTGTTGTTAAATGGTTTCAATAAACTTGCTTTTCTACAATCATCTCTTTACATCTCTTAAGCCGAAAACAGTATGAACTCTGGGTATACCATTTTAATCCATATTGCCAATTGCTGTCTGTTGGAAATCTTGGCACTGCCTTTGATTTGGTACTGAACTTCTAAGCTCTAGCACAGTGAGCCATACTGCCAGAATTCCAACCTTTTGGTCAAGACATGACTGGGTTTCACCATCTGTGGCCACCAAAGATCCCATAACACTTTTTGAGAGTTAAAATTTAATTCTGACCTCAGGTCAAATCCTAGCATGGGTGACTGATCTCCCTACATTCTTTCTGCAATTTCAGTTGAATTAATTAGGACCACATACAGAATTTTATTTGACCAAGTGTAGCTGAAAGTGCTGTTAAGGTTGGGTGACTCCTGCTTTATAAATGAGAGCAAATGAGCTAGGGCTCTTGGATACTGTGGTGAGGGGCATATAAGAATTTCATGGGTGCAATGATAGTCCATTTAAACTATACTGCTTTTGGATTATAGGAGTGTGGTGGCTGTCACCATGATGGTGTTCAAGGCTAGGATACCTGTAACCTATATATTCAAATTTTGTTCCAGTTTAATTTTAAAAACTAATTTAGTTAAGTGCAAAATCCTCTGTGAACACTTGGTTAGAAATCTAATTAGTCTTTGAATTAAAATAAAACAGGATAAGAATTAGATTTAAACCTGTTCTATCCATTTAAGGGTGTTCACATAGGGTTTTGCACCAGCTGAAATGAGTTTAAAAATCACATCGTCAATTTAAACTAGTGCTACTTTGCATATAAACAAAGCTTGACCATCTCCCCCCCCCCCCCCCCATGCAATGTGATTTAAAGGCTCACAGCCTCTTCTAGATTAAAACGGCACTGGGTGGTGATGTGAAGAGTTAAACAAGTGCGTCACTAAAACTTTTGTGGCTGCTCTGATTTCTGCACCATGTTTTGCTTTTACACTCTTTTGTGGTTAGGGCTTAACTGGTGCTTGGTCCTGTTTAATGTCCAGCTTTGCCATAAAATTTCAGTGTGAGCTTCAGCATGTTATTTACTCTGTGCTTCAGTTTACCAGTTTGTTAATCCTGCAGCTGTTTGAGTTTTTTTGGTGGTAACAGCTCTAAGCTCTAGCTGTGGACCAGGAATACATTATGCTACAGCATGACTGAGGGACTGGGCCAGCTGACGGATGGTGTTTCTGGCCTGGATGACTTCACACAGACCCATGAGTACCACATGTGGCCTGGCTGTGACTACGTGGGGTGGCACACTGGGGGCTACATTTAAATCATGTTTGAATTTCATTGGATCAGAAACTTCACAGCCATGAAGGTCTGTGGCTCCAAGGGCACCTTTCTTGGTAACATCAGTCAGGGCTTGTTGTGGCCTTGTCTCTCAGAACGTGTGCCCAGCTGCAGAAGGCACATTCTAGAAAGGGACTAGACTTTGTCATGTGCCTTTCAAAATTCTAATGCAAGGCCTTAGGATCTAGGACACAGTCTGCCCTGCAGCGGGGGGTGGGGCAGCTTTGTCAAGAATAGTGAACATGAGTGATGCAAAGCTACACTGTCCACTCAGCTGCACCATGCCTCCTCAGCCCTAGCCACCAGCTCCTGCTCTGCTCAGCCTGTTCTGCTGCCCCACTTACTATCCCTGCCTGTGGGTGACTAAAGGGCCACTTCTATCTGTAATCACTATGTTTCTATGACCTGTCAGCTAGTGCCTGGAATGAGACAGACTCATTCCATTTATGACCTCAGATAGCGGCAAGTTTCCTATGATGAAATGCTAAGGAAATGTCCCCCAACCCCTCCTCCTGGGGCCCCTTGACACCAAGGGTGCGATGAGCCCAGTGTTCCCTGTGTGACTATCTCAGGGTCTCAGATTCCTATTGAGTTGCCTTGGGCAGCAGATGCTGCCAGCTTGTGCTTGTGTCAGGCTCACCTGGGACTCTGGTGCTGCCACGCAGGTGCACTGCAACAACATGTTTGCCAAGGGGATGAAGATATTCAAGGAAATATAGTGCTATTTCCACTCCAATGCCAATAAGTGGGAGTCCAACACCATCTTCATGGTGCTGGTGCTGGGATGATGTCAACCCCAGTGTGCAATTCATCACTGTGCCCTTGCTTTCACATGGCCAGCGCCATCAAGTGCCAGTATTACTTTCCTGACACCTGGATGATGTTCAGTGAGATCACTTTCCAGTCAGGTACTGGCAAAGGCAGAAGGATTGGGTCCTGGAAGCCACAGCATCCATGTCAGGGAGCAAGGGAGGCATAGGTCCAGGGAGTGCCAAGTGATGTGCCATTTGTTCTGGGGCATAGAAATATAGGAAGTGCCAGACTGGATCACACCTCAGGTGCTTGTAACCTACTCTCCTGTACCTGACAGCAACAGCTGCTGCAGGGGAGGGTATGAGAACTCTGTAATAACTGATGTGGGATAATCTGCACCCACATTAGGGTTGATCGTGATCACTAACAGACAGGCTTAATTCCAGAAGCAGGAGGTTCAGTGTCCCTTCCCAAATGTTTATCATTAATTATGGTAACTCTGGATATTTTTGATTGCCATATAAATATCTGGTCCCTTTTTAAAATCTTGTTAAATTCTTGGCCCCAATGATTTCCTGTGGCAGTAAGTTCCACAGTCTAATCACATGTTGTGGGTGAGGGGGAGGGAAATAAGTACCTTTTATTGACTTGGACACTCCTCAGAATTGAAAAGTGGGACATTCCACTTGTTCCTGTGTTACAAGGCAGTGAGAAGAGTAGTCCCCTATTTACCCATTAAAAGTGGGTACTGGGGCTACTGTGGTACATAAGAACAGCTGTACCGGGTCAGACCAAAGGTCCATCTAGCCCAGTATCTGTCTACCGACAGTGGCCAATGCCAGGTGCCCCAGGGGGAGTGAAGCTAACAGGCAATGATCAAGTGATCTCTCGCCTGCCATCCATCTCCATCCTCTGATGAACAGAGGCTAGGGACACCATTTTTTACCCTTCCGGCTAATAGCCATTTATGGACTTAGCCACCATGAATTTATCCAGTTCCCTTTTAAACATTGTTATGGTCCCAGCCTTCACAACCTCCTCAGGTAAGGAGTTCCACAAGTTGACTGTGCGCTGTGTGAACAACAACTTCCTTTTATTTGTTTTAAACCTGCTACCTATTTATTTCATTTGGTGACTCCTAGTTCTTGTATTATGGGAATAAGTAAATAACTTTTCCTTAGCCACTTTCTCAACATCACTCATGGATTTTATATACCTCTATCATATCTCCCATTAGTCTCCTCTCTTCCAAGCTGAAGAGGCCTAGCCTCTTTAATCTTTCCTCGTATGAGACCCTCTCTAACCCGCTAATCATTTTAGTTACCCTTTTCTGAACCTTTTCTAGTGCTAGAATATCTTTTTTGAGGTGAGGAGACCACATCTGTACACAGCATTCGAGATGTGGGCGTACCATGGATTTATATAAGGGCAATAATATATTCTCAGTTCGTTCAATGATTTTTTTAATGATTCCTAACATCTTGTTTGCTTTTTTGACCGCCTCTGCACACTGCGTGGACATCTTCAGAGAACTATCCACGATGACGCCAAGATCTTTTTCCTGACTCTTGTAGCTAAATTTGCCCCCATCATTGTATGTATAGTTGGGGTTATTTTTTCCAATCTGCATTACTTTACATTTATCCACATTAAATTTCATTTGCCTTTGTTGCCCAATCACTTAGTTTTGTGAGATCTTTTTGAAGTTCTTCACAATCTGCTTTGGTCTTAACTATCTTGAGTAGTTTAGTATCATCTGCAAACTTGCACATAACTGTTTACCCTTTTCTCCAGATCATTTATGAATAAACTGAATAGGATTGGTCCTAGGACTGACCCTTGGGGAACACACTAGTTACCCCTCTCCGTTCTGAGAATTTACCATTAATTCCTACCCTTTGTTCCCTGTCTTTAGCCAGTTCTCAATCCATGAAAGGACCTTCCCTTTTGTCCCATGACAGCTTAATTTACGTAAGAGCCTTTCATGAGGGACTCTTCAAAGGGTTCTGGAAATCTAAGTACACTATGTCCACTGGATCCCCCTTGTCCACATGTTTGTGAACCCTTCAAAGAACTCTAATAGATTAGTAAGACATGATTTACCTTTACAGAATCATGTTGACTATTGCTCAACAGTTTGTTTTTCTTGTCTGACAATTTTATTCTTAACTATTGTTTCGACTAATCTTGCCTGTACCAATGTTAGACTTACCGGTCTGTAATTGGCCAAGGATCACTCCTCTAGAGCCCTTTTTAAATTAGTGCGTTACAGTTAGCACTAATTAGCTAACTTCCAGTCATGGGTACCAAGCGATTAAACAGACAGGTTACAAACCTTAGTTAATAGTTACCACAACTTTCATATTTTGAGTTCTTTCAGAACTCTTGGGTGATGGCTATCTAGGCCCGGTTGACTTGTAATGGTTGAGTTATCAATTAATTCCAAAACCACCCTAGTTGACACTTCAGTTCTGTTGACAGTTGCTTCAGATTTTGTCACCTACAAAAGCCAGTCAGGTTGGGAAATCTCCTAACAGCAGCCGGAAGACTGAAGAAGAATCCAGTTTTCTTCTCCGCATGGGACTTTATCATCTTTAGCGCCACCGTTGTCATTTCAATCAAGGGAGCCCACTGGTTGTTTAGCCGGCTTCTGATGTACTTAAAAAACATTTTATTACACTTTGGAGTTTGGCTAGCTGTTCTTTCAAACTTCCCTCTTGGCTTTCCTTATTACAACTCTTGCACTTAGGAGCACAAACACTGCCAGCTTTTCTATTGCATCTCTAGGATTTGACTTTCCACTTTTTAAAGGAAGTCTGTCTTTTTCTCTTCTTCACTGGCTTCTTTTACATGGTTGTTGAAAGCGCAATGGGTGGCTCATTTTTTTTTTTAGTCTTAATTACTGTGTTTCTTAATTGGGGTTAGACATTGAAGTGGGCCTCTAATTAATGGAGTGTCTTTAAAAAGGCCATGCAACTTGCAGGGATTTCACTTTAATCACTTATCTTTTAATTTTGTTTAATAACCCTCTTCATTTTGTTATCGTTCCCCTTTTGAAATTAAAATGCACAGTGTTGGGCTGTGTGTGTCTTGGTCTTCCACCACAGGGATGGGTGAATGTTATTGTATTATGGGTCACTATTTCCAAGCGGTCCTGCTATAGTTATCTCTTGGACCAGCTCCTGCGCTCCACTCAGGATTAAATCTAGAGTTGCCTCTCCCCTTGTGGGTGCCCATACAAGCTGCTCCATGAAGCAGTCATTTAAAGGATCGAAAAATTTCATCTCTGTATTTCATCCTGAAGGGAAATGTTCCCAGTCAATATGGTACCAGTAGCTATAGCATTCATCCTGAGGAGCAGGGTTTTGAGAAGAGAGCAGCAGCGTGCAATGGGAATGTTCTCCTGCACACTGCTCCTAATGATGGATTTGTGCTTGGAGGCTTTAGAATTCAGACTTGGCTGAGTTGTGGCAACCTGGGCTGGAGAGGACTAGGAACCTTTGCAGGGTCAGGTAGAGTTGAGCAGGTGCTCTGTGACATAAATTAAGTGCCACAGAGAAACAATCCATTCTGCCCTCATATGAGCTGTGACAGGCATGTGAGGGTCACTGACTCATCCTCAATTCTGTTTCTTCGATGCAGCCATGTACAAGAACTCTGGAGCCCCTCCCTAGTCTCCTGTAGCACCCACCACTTACGGTATGTGCCATGCAGTATGTGGACACTCTGTTTGCTTAAGAACCTGGTCCTCTTAAGGACTGCAGAGGTGGCACATTTCTGCAAGGAAGGACTGGCCACTGGATAAAATGCAACCCTCATATAGACCACCTGAAACACATGCCACTCTATTACCATAAGGGCACCAGAAACCACCTCCAATCTGAGAGTAACAGCTGCTGCAGTACCCAGAGATTACTCTGATATGGCAAAGTGCTACTTCATGACGAGATGGACATAGAAACACCTCTCATGTGATTATATGGCCTGTGAGTGCATACTGTCAATCTGATTTAGTTGGGGATTGGTCCTGCTTTGAGCAGGGGGTTGGACTAGATACCTCCTGAGGTCCCTTCCAACCCTGATAGTCTATGATACCTGCCGTACAAACACAAAACAAAACTATGCCACTGGCAACTGATAATTGAGGTAACCCTCGTTTATGAAGTTTTGCATTCTCAGAGCTTGCCTCTCTCCTTGAGTAGGAAAATGTACTTTAGATTACCCATACTTGTGCTGTCTGACAGAGTGACCAGATGTCCCGATTTTTGAGTCTCTCTTAAATAGGCTCCTATTACCCCCCACCCCGTCCCGATTTTTCACACTTGCTGTCTGGTCACCCTACTGTCAGAAGCAGCAGGGGACGAGGGCAGCAGTAGGCCCAGCCCTGTGTCCAGGGTGGAAAGCAGTTGCTTCAGAAGACAGGTTTGTACATGGCCAGCGCTCGTTTCCCCTGCACACACTGGTCGCTGCATGGTGCCTTACTCCAGAAAGTCCAGCTTCCGACCTGGTGTAAGTAGGGGGCGAGGTGCAACGGTCTGATTCCCCGGGCTTTGTAACCGAGGGACGCGCTCAGCCCTTCGCTGGGGGGCGGGGCGGGACGAGACGGGACGGGGCGGGAAGGTCTTTCGCACACAGACCTGAAGAACGGCAGCGGCCGGGACGGGCCTGGCTCTACCTCAACTTTCACCGGCGCGGGGCGGGTCCCGGGCAGACGCCGTCCCTGCGGCTGGACTCTGCGAAGGCGGCGCGCGTTCCGGGTACAGCCGCCCTGTCAAATGCTGCGGAGGGGCGGGCGGGAAGGGACCCTCGCTACCTGCCGCGAGCCTGAAGGAGCCGCGCGCTGCTGTGACGTAACTGCGGCACAATTCTCCCTCAATACCCGCCCACGACTGCGTTCCGGCGAATCACCACAGACTGGGGAGGTGCGACGTCCCATGGTAGATCCCGAGAGCCCTATCGTCGTTATGATTGACAGAGCTGGTGACGTACACGGTTGCAGACCAATAGGCGACTTGCGTGTGACCGGAGAGACGAGGCAGGACTTCCGGGCGGAAGCGGCCGGTTGAAGAGGTACTGTGTGGGGGTTCAGGGCCCGCGCTCTTCCTCGGCCTTCTCACTCCGAGGGTTCCGCCAAGCAGCCCTTGGCTGTAATGACTGGTCTCGCCCTGCTGGGTTGCCGTGCTCCCGAGAACAGACACGTTCTCCGATCGCCCCCCTCCCCCGATCACCACTCATGTATCCTCCCCCCGAGATAGGCCACCCGCCACGTGGCCTCCCGCAGACATACACACTGACTGCCCCCCCTCAGGCTCATAACCTCCTGTGCCCCCAGACATATCAACACCTGTCCCCCATGGGCCCCCCGCCACGTAACCCCACTCCAGACAGACCCCCGTGGACACCACAGCCATGTAATCCCCCTTCCCACAGACATACACCAAGCTCTCACTCCCCCCCCAGCCACGGAACCCCTTTCCTCATGGACCTCTCAACCACATAACCGCTCCACAGGCCCCCAGCCATCATACCCCCCCCCCCCGGATCTCCTACGCATGTGACACACACCCTGACCAATTCTCAGGCATATAACCCCACAGGCATACACAGACTTCCTTCCTGAGGCTGGCATGTAACCTCACCCACACACAAGTCCCTTTCCCCACTTAAAGCCTGCAGTCCTTGCCCCATGTTGCCCTCCTCCTGAGTTCAGCAGGAGTGTTTTACTTTCTGGCATTTTACTTGATATCCATTTTCTGGGTGAGCTTTCACCTCAAGGATGAGCAGCTGAAGAGACTTATATTTAGTTCTTGCCCCCTCCCAACCCCAGACCCTTATCTGTATTGATGCAGCTCCAGTTACAGCAGTGCGAGCTGCCCTGGCCCCACTATTCATCTAGTTCTTTGCGCTCAAAGCTAACTCAGTGTCTGCTCTGAACTTCACACTTTCCATGCTCAGGTAGGGAAATTAATATGATACCATGGATAAGAATAATGTCTCTGTTAGAGTATCAGAGGGGTAGCCATGTTAGTCTGGATCTGTAAAAGCAGCAGAGAATCCTGTGGCACCTTATAGACTAACAGACGTTTAGGAGCGTGACCTTTCGTGGGTGAATACGGCCTGCGTCTGACGAAGTGGGTATTCACCCACGAAAGCTCACGCTCCTAAACGTCTGTTAGTCTATAAGGTGCCACAGGATTCTCTGCTGTCTCTGTTAGAGTAAATTTCTGGTGTCAGGAACTTGTGTCTTTATAAAGTGCCTGGTACGCTTTCTGGTGCCGTATATGTAATGATATCAGACTTGGGCAGCATAATTTTTTGCATCCAGTCTTAGTTAAACAGGATTTCTTAATGTTTTAAACACTGTGGATGGATTGCTAAAGGGATTGGGTGAGTTAATGAACCATTATAGGAGTCCCCTTCTTCAAGACAACATCTGTTCACAAGAGGGGTCTGGAAGGAATCTCCGCCAGTCCTCATCCCCATTTGTGTGGCATTGAAGAGGTCATTTGCTGTGTTGTGGGGTTGCTCAACTTCTTCAGAAGAATCAGGTTTGGGTGCTGCTGGAGGCGGGATAGTAGACATGAAAGAGGAAGAGGTTAGCTTTTAGACTTTTTAGGGTATAGACTGTTTCTTACTGAAGTGCCTAGCATGATGAGGCCCTGGTCACAGTTAGGCCTCTAGGTGGCATTGTAATACAAATGGTAACATGGGCTGATAGTGTTCGCTGTTACAATGGAAAATGAACCATATCATCAGTGTGGTAGCGTTGCATACTGCTCAGTCTTGGTGAATCAATCCATATCACATACACCATATAACCCTACATACTTTTTGCTGATGGCTGTTACATACTTAATAATGCCTAGAAACCACAATGATAGGTATGTGGGAATTGCATAGCTAGAGAGAGTGGCTTTTCTTTTCTGTGTGGGGGCTGATTTTGAAGCAGGCAGGGCTGTCAAGCTGTGACAAATGGAATGAAATGGAATGAAATGAAGTTTTAATTGAAAAACACAGCAAAGCCCATCAGAAGAGCCAGATGTTTGTAAGACTGGCTGAAAATTTGAGGGAGTCTTCCCTTGCTGGGTTCTTACATTTAGAATCAGGTTTAGTTTAAGTTTAAAATCAAGTAAACCCTAATGGGGAAAATATGTGAGAAGTGTTTTTAAATTATACAGTCAAAATGTTCCTCATTCCTCATGTTTGAAGAGGGGACTGCTGCTCTCTACAGACTTTCCATGCTTGCTGGGAGCTTATCTGTGGAAGTGCCAGTCTTCAGACAAGACCAACTTTTTAATCTAATTCAAAGGAGAACAATTTTTAAAAAACTGATCCAAAGCCTATCTTCTGCACTTTGGCCATATCCAATTAGTTGGGGTGAGTGGCACTTACTGTTTGTCTCCAAGAGTTTCTATCAAATGCATCTTCCAATCTGACACAGACCTTTGTCACATCCTCCTTTAGTATCTTGAACCACCTTTTACTGGGTTTTAGCTGTATGCACCTAGAATGTGGTAGCCTTTGCCCATTTTCCACAGCTGTCAAGCAATGTGGTTGCACATTGCTGCCAAGGATGCTCTAGCACTGAATTGATGTACTCCTTGAAGATGAAGACCCACAGAACTAACACAGTTGGCACACATTTTACAAACTGGCTGGCCCCGCCTTATGTTCTTGGTATGAAATCAGACTTTTTCTTCTAGGAGGCCCATCTTTCTCACCTCCACTTTCAGTTAAGAACACTTCCGCCAAGAGAAGGCCAGTCAAAGGAGTTCAACAATCAAAGACAATGCCAACTTTTGAATATAACTCAAAGGAGAAGTTTTAAAAACCTGATTAAAAGTCGTGTGTGTGTGTGTGTGTGTGAGAGAGAGAGAGAGAGAAAACAAAATACTTATAATTTGCCTAAAAATAAATACTGGAAACCCCATAAATGAATGAATTATTATTGTTTGTTGTTGTTTTACTATATGTTTGGTTCCGACTTGGTGCTCTGTATTGTACAGTACATAAATTGAGATATTGCCCCATTTGCAAGGAATTTATATTCTCAGCATTATGTTTATAAAGTACTTTGAAGATGAGTAACTCCATATGAATGTTAAAAATGATTTTTCATAGTTCATAAGATTTTCTTTCCATGGTGCTGCTCAGGTATTATCCCCATAGTGTCAGGGCATCTTTTCTTTTTGGTTTCTTTTGAAATATTGATTGCACTCCAAAATGCAAAATGAGCTTGAATGCCGTTTCCTTGTTCAAAAATTGTGTAATTGCTTATGGACTGAAGACTTGCATGAGAACTCCATGCTTGACTACTTTTCATTGTTTTGCACATCCCGTTGCTCTCTGAATTTCTGCATTCATTATTTCTCAGGCCTTATTATGTAGTCATAGGCAATTAGTGCCCCAATTATCCTTCTGTCTCTATTAATGAGTCCTTATTCAAAATGTAATCTTAGTGTAATTCTGTTGACTTCAGTGGTTTTACACCTGGGATAAATGTTGCCCTGTTCTTTGCTTTTTGTCTTGAACCAAGTCTTCTGTCCTGTTGCATCTGTCTCTCTTTTGCACGCCCCCCCCCCCAAAGTTTTTTCTTTACTATTCCAGATACAAGAATATGTTGCTCAGCTATAGTTGCATCACTTTCCCGGAGTCTTCCACAGATATATTTACAGGCTAGAGAAAGGGGATTGAATTAGATCCATGCAATCATTTGCAGATTCTGAAAATGTGACTAAGACTGTTGACACAGTCTTAGGTGGGTGATTATCTGTGTTTTATCCACAGAAAATAACATTAACTGAGAGAATTATAAAACTATCTTGGAAGATGCATTTAATTTGTTTCTGGAAAAGCTTATTGCATTAGCATCCTTCAGATTGGATTAAATTTCGTCTTCTGTCTACAAATTCCTTAGAGTGGGGAGAGGCTAGCTCTGTAATATTGAAGCTGCTAAAAGAGCAGAGAAGGTCACAGCTATATAATACCTATAGAGTCACTGAAAAGGAAATCAGAAACTAAATGCAGATTGCCTGTTGAAGTTGCAGGGCTTTAGTCTACCCTGTCTGTTCCTTGTTGTGAATCTAGTTTGATTGTTTCTGGGAAAGGGATTGATTGATTTCAGTTTGTCCTGTTTGAGTTCAGAGGTCAGAGGAGAGTTACTGAGCAAGGCTCCTCTAATCTTTCCACTTTGCGTACAGTGCTGCTTATCACAAGCTAACTTTACTTTTTTCTTTTTCTGCAGGTTGATGGTTTTGTCCTGAATGACGAGTTCCCTAAGTTAATCATTCTCCAGAAAGCAGCTGTAAACAAAACGGAGAAGAAAAGAGAACATCAGCAAAGCTGTAGCTCTGCAAAATACTCCAGGATGTGAATTCTGATGAGAGTCCAGCCTCCTGTTCAGACACCCTGATAGCTGCTGTTTTACTTTTCCTCGTTCAAAACTGCTCTTTTGTTCCAACTTTTATTTACAAGCAGTTACTATTTTTTTAAATCTTGTATTACAACTATTCACTACAGCTGTGAGCTGAATTTTTAAAAAGCAGGACAAATCCTCCTATCAACAGGATTTTTCTTTTTTTCTTTCTTGGAGATATTACTCTGAATTTACCATGGTGAATAAGGGTTACAGTTACTACCGAACAGTGATATTTACTGCCATGTTTGTTGGCTACACACTGTACTATTTCAATAGAAAAACGTTTTCATTTGTAATGCCCTCAATCATGGAGGAAATAGAATTGGACAAAGATGACTTGGGTAAGAACTTTCTTTGTGATAGAGTTTGTGCATGTTTTCTTTTGGTATGTATCTGGTTATTTTGTGTTACCAGAATCTATACATTAAATATATGTTCTAGCCATCTGAAAAAGTGGAGTGAGAAATCACCTACTGTAGAATTTTGATTAATTTCACCCTAAAAACTCTATCTTTAACATCTAGGCAAAATCTGTATATCTTTATTCATGCAAGTGCCTATAATGCTACTGACTTCAGTAAGACTGTTCAGATGAGTAAGGCAAGTTGAATTTGGTCTATATTTTGTAGTCAAAAAATTTGAAGTGGTAGTACAGGCTTTGTGTACCTGAGTTATAATATCTAAAAAGGACACTGCCCAGTTAAAAATCCATGTATCTTTTAAAAAGATTTTCTTCCTTGGTTATACCACTTACATTATTTAAAATTAACTGTTGTTGCCATTGGAGCTGTTTCATTTGTTGCATTTTTACTGAGCTTGGTCATTCAAAATAATTTAATTTCACTTTGTGTGTAGTTAATTTCCCTTTGTAAATCTGAGGCACTAAAAAAATGCTACAGTGTTTGTTTAAAAAACAAACACTTTGTTTTTGTAGGAATTTTTACAGATCCAAAGGGAGACTTCTGTTGAGTTTGAATTTTTTTAGTAGGGTGTTTTGGCCCTAATTGATATGAAAGTGTCCCCTTTAATTGTTCAGAATGTTCACTTCAAAAAGTCACTTCTTAATCAGCAACAGTTGAAGAAATAGAAAATGGAAGAGGCCTATGAAGTAATTTTGTCTATTCTCTGATATTGTAGACTTGATCTCACATATTGGAAGCTTTTGTTATGTCAAAACAGTCTCAGAACCAAGCAACACATACAATTGAAAGCAATCTCTCTTTGATTCATTAAGCTGAATAGACTCCTCCAAAAATGAGTAGTGAAAAAAACACTGTAACCCCAGTTACAGTTTAATGAAACAAATGTAGAGCCTTGTTGAAATATGATAAGGGATGGCATTTGGTTTGGGGCTCAAGAAGACTGTAGACTGAGAGAGATTTGCTAGGTAAAACATCCCAAACATGGTCTTGTTTGTAAAATTCAGTTGTTTCCTCTAGTCTTGGTGAACCACTATAAGCCTTTAATCCCTAAAAAACCTTAAATCATTTCAATAGCTTGGCTCTTTATTGTGTCCTTCACGTGTCAGTGCTGGGCGTGGAAAGTCAGATTAAATGACGGTCTGTTATGCTGATTATTCTGTTATGCTGATTATCAGAATGCATTGACCTAAGGTGTATATTTGAGACAAAATGTTAGCAGTGCAGGTGGATCTATATGGGAGTTCAGTTAATAAACACAGAATTCTACATGGATTAACCCTTGGTGCAGAATAAAAGTGCCACAAGGGGAACCAGTGTAGAATAGCTATTCCACACTAGCTGTTCTGGACTTTTTCCCCATGTAGACAAGTCCTTAGTCCGGTAAACTGGCACAGTTGCCTAAAGAGATTGGGAAACACTTTCTTTGGAGTCTATTGGTAGCACTAATGTCTCCTCTTGTATATATCATTCTTTGTGCTCAATGCTTTATGGTTTACAAACAGCATGGGATGGTTGGATCTGTAGTTTGGTGAAGCTATAAACTTACGGTCTCCACAACTATGGTGGAGTTAAAGAAGTCTCAGTGTGCTTTGAAGAGAAAAAAAATGCTGCTTTCCATAGTCTGTCTGTATATCTCACTTCAGGTACTAATAATATTAAAGTCTGTATCCTGCTTACAAAAATACTTTTCTGGAAACCAGCCAAATAGAAGGCTGTTGTCATTCTAATAGCTAGTGGAACTGATTTGTGCCTGAATGACAATGTACTCCAGTAGGAACATGGCTGAGTTAATCATCTTATTATAAAATGTGTTACTAAAGTATGCCTTTGGTTTCTAATTTATTGCAGGTCTCATCACTAGCAGCCAGTCTGCAGCCTACGCTATCAGTAAATTTATCAGTGGAGTCCTCTCTGATCAAATGAGTGCCCGCTGGCTCTTCTCATCTGGCCTTCTACTGGTGGGCGTAGTCAATGTTGTCTTTTCTTGGAGCTCTACTGTTACAGTCTTTTCAGGGCTGTGGTTCCTGAATGGGCTGGCACAAGGACTGGGGTGGCCACCATGTGGGAAAGTACTGCGCAAAGTAAGTGTACTTTGAAAATCCCCTTTTCTTTTTTTTTGGCAGGGGTGCAGTACCCGATTTAAACATCAGGAGTAGTGCTTACTTTCTCCCAGGGCTAGGCTTGGCAGTTCATATCCCCAGCACTTCTGAGCTTGCTGCGTCAGTTATGAAAGTAAAATATTGCTTGAACCCTGGCATCTCCCTCATTACAAATTAAGTGCTGACCAGGGGACACTGAATAGAGGATGATACAGGAATGATTGCTTGGTGTGAAGTTCATAGTAGCACTTGTCCTAACTTCTTCCATAATAGGTACTGTATGGAGAACACTGCAGGGGTCCTTGTGCTGGGACCATAGGTGAATTCATAGCTGTTCCAACTTCTCCTCGCAGGAAGTGCAGTATAGGTAGGGCTCCAGGCATGCTGTCTGTGGATGAACTCCCAGCTGCTCTATCCCCTGCCCTTCTTGGAATAAGAGTCTCATATGCCTCCAGCTGCTTAGTTAAGCCAACAATACTCAAGTTGGAGAGTTATTTATTCCATTCGTTTGTTTTAAGCATGAAGCTTTGGTTGTTGATTTTGGTTAATTTGTTAAATCTCCCTAGCAGCAGAATTTGTAGTCATAAGAAACCCCATTTGCTGGATTCCAGCCCCTGAATTGTGAAGACAGAGGCACCATGGCCTCTTCGTTCTAGTAGTTGTCCACTAGTGAAAGAAGGAATGATAAGTAAAGTTTGGTTTGAACTGGCAGTGGGCACATGAATTATAAATCACAAGCCAGATCATGTTGCATTTCAGGATATTTTGGGAGAATGATATGTATCCCTTCTGCCCCTAAAAGAAAAAAAATCCAGTCTACCTACACATAATATCAAGTGACATATGGAACACTGTGTGAGCAGGGCCTCTGCTGAATTGTGTGTTTGTTTAGACAGCTACAAAAGCCACAAATAGATAATTTAGCAGTGTGAAGAAATAAAGCTTGACATTATGAAACTAGGGGCTGGTACCTATGGTTCCCTGTAGGCAGGGACAAAGAAGGCGCTGCCATGGAGAAGATCGCGCCCTTCCTTCCATACGAACATTGATAGGAACCTCCCTCTAAACCAGCAGTCCTATTTCTGTCTCTGTGCAAGACTAATCCTGGCAATGGGATGTGTAAAAATGAGGAGAACAGGTGCATGTGAGAGACGGAGCACTGAACAACTAATCACCTGTATATGAGGATTCTCTCCATAAAGTCTTT
This sequence comes from Chelonoidis abingdonii, assembly GCF_003597395.2. Taxonomy (NCBI): domain Eukaryota; kingdom Metazoa; phylum Chordata; order Testudines; family Testudinidae; genus Chelonoidis; species Chelonoidis abingdonii. The sequence goes on along the minus strand of NC_133786.1, from coordinate 19,842,414 downwards.
ATGCTTCTTCTGATCTATACTCTGGTCAATGAATGGAGCTGGGAGAAAGATGCCTTTCACATAGGGCTGTTTATACACAGTGGGGGAAGCTCACTGAAAATGAAGACAAAATATCAAATAACACTTCCAGAAGATTGTCAACAAAGTATTTGAATTACATGGGTCCTGATCCTACTCCCTTTGGCACTAATGGAAGTTGTACCATTGACCCCATTAGAAGCAGGATTGAGTCACAGCAGTCATTCTGTCACCAGGGGCCCAATTTGTGCAGCACTCCCTCAGCATCCACTGCAGTTAAGGATTAGGGTCCTAAAGTTACAAGCTGAAACCTTGGTTTATCCCCTCATCTAGTACAAAGCAGGCAAACCTTTTCAGGATGACAGCATCATCAAATGAGTTAGAGAACTTCCTGTACCTCCATTTCCTCATCTATAAATGGGAATAATACTGACCTACTTCACAAGGTAGGGGTCTGTGAGACATACATCATTAATGTTTGCAAAAAGCTCTGAGTTTCTTGGATGGAAGGGGATGGAAGAGTAAAATATTTTTCAATCTAGTTTTATAAACCTCTATCTGCTAGGATCTGAATTGTCCATCAAGAGACTTAATCGCAGGTTTTAGGATCTAAGTATAATTCCCATTCCATGGCACTTTGCTCACACTCTCTTTCTTTCCCTGTTGCACAGTGGTTTGAGCCTTCCCAGTTTGGGACGTGGTGGGCAATTCTGTCCACTAGCATGAATCTGGCTGGTGGCTTGGGCCCCATTGTTGCTGCTCTGATGGCTCTGCGCTACGACTGGCGCACAACTCTGTCCGTCTCTGGCTTCATCTGCGTGGGTGCCTCCTTTGTTTGTCTTGTCCTCATTAAAAATGAGCCCTCAGACGTTGGGCTACCAAACATTGAACCAGGAACCATGAAAGGGAAAAAAGGTGAGCATTAAACTTCTCATCTTACAGTTAAGGAGTGCAGGCAGCAGGAGGAGCAAGAGGAGATGAGACATGTTGTAGCAAAATTTAATAGTCTGCGTGTCTCTCCAGCTCCTTGGTGCTGGAACAAGCCCTTCCCATTTTCTGAACTTGGTGCTCATCAGCATTTAACTCCAGGTCTGCTTGCAGTCGTACACTGTGAGAACACTTGAGGTATCCTGGTTAGGGAATACCTTGTGTGTGTCGTGTGTCTCGCAGTGTGAAAGTATTGGTGCCCTGGATTGTGCGAAGGACTGTCTTCTAATGGAGTCTCGTAGGGCAGGGAAAGATCCTAACCCACTTTCACGTCTATTCCCAGCTTTGCCACTGACTCTATGGGACTCTTAACAAGTCACTTCAGCTCTATGCGCCATAATCTCCCCATTTAAAAAATGTCTCTATATTAATATTCTTCTGTTTCCCCTGGGGTCTTAAATTATATATGTCGTGGTCTAAGATCCTCCATGCCAGAGAGGAGCAAAGTAGAGCCTTTTGCGGGACTGTCTTTAATCTTGCTCCCAGCCACTCCTGCTATTATGGCAGAAGGCCCTGTGGGACCTGCAGGATCCCAATCCCGCTGCAGGCTGTATGCTAATCCCACGCAGGGCTGTAGTGCAAAGCATTATTATTTGTTCCTTACTGAGCAGCAGAGAGAAGTGCTGCCTTTGGCCTGTCCCCACGTCTCCAATAAACAGAGAATTCTGCCTCCTGTTTTGTTGACCTCTGGTTTGAGCGGACTCTGCTCAACATTTGGCATCCTGAACTAGGACATCTAGTTAATAAATGTTGCATCATGTCCAATGAATTGATCCTTCTCTTGAGAGCAAAAGGGCTGGAGGGTTGTTGCAACACAGGGACTGTCACTGGATTTAAAAGCCTACAAAAATGTATTTAAAGTACTGACTTCTGTATCACCCTGTAAACCTTTTGCTGCTGGATTTGGCATTTGATAATTGTCGTGGGAACATAATTCCTACCACAATGTATTTTGGGGATATGAGTGTTAGCATGCATAACTGGCAGGTTCATGAAAGAACTGAGCAGCTAGCTTAAATGCTATGTCCTTTGTGGGATGTACATGGCTTCTTTCACTGACTAGTGAAGAGGACTAGAAACAAAATCTGGAAAAGCAGACAATATATTCTCCAACATCCTCTATCGGAAGTGTTCACTGGGAACCACAAGAGAGCAGAGTTATGGAGAGTAAAATGGAGCTTATTGATGTGAGCTTTTTAATTAAGTGGAATAAATACCATGGACAGGTTTCTTTGTACACAGCAAATGGGTGGTAGCAAGGCCAATCACCTCTAATTATTATGAACAATTTCTACATTTAGAAAAGCCGTAAGTGTTGCGAGGCTGCTCCCACTGCACGCAGAATCTGCTCACAGATCATCCTACATCACTGCTGGGTTGATTGTGTCCTATTGCTGTGTCCAAGCGATGTAATGGTGTTTCTACTAATTCTCCTTTCAGGCTCATCCAGAGATGACAGCACCCTGGCAGAGCTGCTACTCTCGCCATATCTGTGGGTACTCTCGACTGGCTACCTAGTTGTCTTTGGAGTGAAGACATGCTGTACGGATTGGGGTCAGCTATTCCTGATTCAGGAAAGAGGACAATCTGCTCTTGTGGGTAAGATACAACAGACTCATTTTAAAGCTTAAGGCTCTGATTTTCAAAGGTGCCTTAAGGAGCAAGTGTCCAATTCCCATTTTAATGGCATCTGAGTGCCTTTGAAAATGCCAGTCCAGATTATTAGGGTTACTGAATGAAACAGGGGAATGGTGAAGAAATGCATGCACTTTCTCATTAGGTCACAAGTTCAAATTCAGCCCAGGCATGTAGTAACCAATAGTGCTCATCGGCTATTTGGTATATGAAATGAGTTTGTGTGTCTGACCAGTTTCTAATGACCAAGTGTCCATGACCAAGAAACCCCCAGCACAAAGGGCACAAATTGGCTCCTTTGTAGAGATTCCAGGGACTGACTAAGTCATGGCGATTGAACAGTCTTCTTACCTCACCCCAACGGGTCATCTTAGATCAGGGGTTTTCAGACTTTTGTACTGATGACCACTTTCACACAGCAAGCCTCTGAGTGCAACCCCCCCTTATACATCGAAAACACTTTTTAAAATATATTTAACATCATTATAAATACTGGAGGTAAAGCGGGGTTTGGAGTGGAGGCTGACAGCTCGCGACCCTTCCCCCACATGTAATAACCTACCTGGTTTGCACCTGCTCTGTGGATAATTTCAGTCTCCTGGGCTGTTGGTGTGGCACTACCTACCACCTCTTAATTCAAACACTACTTAACTAAAAACAACAAACAATATCAGATGCTCTGAGAAGAACTGGGGAAACTGAGAGACAAGGCAAAAGTAAGCATTTTAGGGTGAGTTACTCCATTCTCCCTGATACTGCCTTTATACTGAACTGCTCCCTGTGCACAAACATAAACCATTAATAAGAAATTGTTTTGGTGTTTCCTCCCTGGACCTGATTGCCTAACCACTCCCCTATCCTATGCTCTAGGCAGTTCTTACATGAGTGCCTTGGAGATTGGGGGCCTGGTAGGAAGCATTGCTGCTGGGTACCTTTCTGACAGAGCAGTAGCACGGGTAAGTAGCTTGGCACCTTGTCCACTCCATTATTCTCAGTAGCAAAGCTGGTAGATCTCAGTGGAATAGCTGGAATGTCTGGTAACTCTGAACGTGGAAGTCTCAGGGGCGAGAGAACTGCAAAGATGAGAGGTTGTCACGCTGAGGATATAAAATGCAACCTTCCTGGGTTGCCAAGGGATGCTGATGCAGAGTCACTGACACTTTAAAATTAGTTCATTTTTTCTTTCTAAACACTTTAGAAGATACAAAAACTTTTCAAACAGTTGGGATTTTCCAACAGACTGATGGAAGTGAAGTGCCTATCTTATCTAGGCTTCTTTGAAAGTCCCAGTCTGCATGCTCTGTGCCCAGCAGAGGGGGTAGGGAGTATGGGCACACACCATACCAGAGGTGGTCACTCTCAAAATCATTTTCTGTTCCTTGCCTCCCCGAAACGTCTGATGTTTGTCTGAAACTGTATCTGATATGCTGTGGTTTTGCAAAATACAAACCAGGGTCTGCCCCATACAAAGAGTTGGGGTAGAGCTACAGGTCCAGTCCATTAAAATGTTTGATAATTTCCAAATCAACGCGTCAACAAGCATATGGAAACTTGGCCTGAGGGGTGTGGTCAGAGGCCTAGGACTGCTATGCTGCAGTCCCGTACTAGTGATGGTAATGTGGGATTTACTGTTGTCAGTAGTGGCACCGTCTAGCATTCAGTTGGTGTAGGGGAGGCATAACATAGATTGTGTTGTGTCAAAGCTCCTGCTGGGGCCCCTTTCTAGATAATGAAAATAATAAACATTACTTTAAAGCAGAGCAGCACAAAAATGGGTCTATACTGTGAAAGTCACTAGCTGAGACTTTCCAACATCACCTTGGTCTCGTGTGATTAGTGGACACTTCTGCAAAGAGATAAAGCTACCTATGAGAAATACATTAATTGACATGATAATATAGAGACCAATATACACTAATCTAGAGTCATTGGTTTCATTCTCAGAGTTTTGTGCAACCCCACTTCTCCAGTTCACTTCTTGTGGGTATGCACCTCTTCACTTTTGCTCTCAGATTCTCAAACAAACCCCAAAACACAAAGTGAAACCTCACCTGAAATTGTTAGAACAAATGAGCAGTTTCCACCCAAAATAGTAATTCACCTGACTCAAAACTCAACTAGGGTAGTCAAAGACTCACAGGTCTGGATTGAGTTTTTTAATGAAACTGAAAACCAGGTGAATTTTGCCTGGTTTTGTTACAAGTTTATCACAGCCCTATAATTAAATCACGCCTCTGGTGTCCATAAAGGAGAAGCTTTGAGGAGATTTATATAGGTCACTCAAACCAGATTAGATTATAACATCTTGTAATGTTACCATCTTATTCCTGAGGGAATTAAATTACCTGTCTCGCATAATTTTTAATTTTCCCGCCTAAAAAACATTTTGCCAAAGTGAGGCGATTCCTCCTTTTGTCCACCAGAGGCCGCTGTGGCGCCAGAAAAGCTTGCTGCATTCTAGCCCCACAACGGCCTCTGGTGGACAAAAGGCAGAACTGCAGCACTACTTAGGTAAAATTTATTTTATGCGGGAAAATACAAAATTCTATGCGGTTGAATTCCCCCAGGAGTAGAGTTCATCACAACACCCTGCCCACAAGGGCACACAGGGCTGCTGTGGGGTCACAGACAGTTTCAGAATGGCTAGTAGAGGGAGACAGAGTGGAGCATGGGCTGAAGAGTGTTGTCAGTAGCTACTGCTATGGTGCTCTGCTCTTGTTCGAAGATGATAACAGTCGGCTGCGTGCATGTTCCCTCTGTGTGCTGCCCCAGCGCTCCACAGATAGCTGACACAACAGACTCCAAGAAAACCCCCAAAGTCCACAGACTCTAGTAAGGTACGAAAGAACCCAAGCCAGGTTTATTATCAAACGAAGCACAGTAATAGTTTCCTGTAGACTCTACAAGACATACTATGAATTTGTGCCCCCTGACAATGGACCGGCTCAGTCAGTGGTGGGACTTTCCACTGCCCCCTAGGCCAGACAAAGATGCACACTCCAGGACCTACTTTTATACAGTTACAGGACAGATTACTCATCCCTACTGACGTATTGAAGTACAGCCTCTTGGCTCATTAGAGTGCTGTCTCCTCTTTGATCATGTTGTTTCAAACAGATCTATCCATCATGCTGTCCTTTTGACTCTGTCTTTAAGATGCACCTGCCTGTTCCTTGTTATGTCTGTGGAGTGTCCTGATGTCATCTTGGCACAAGTTCCTCTTATTAGCACGTATGTGTGGATGCACCTGCTTCTAGCAGCCCTCTTCTCGCCAACTTCTGTGAGTGGGGCCTGCCTCTGGCTCACAGCTCAGCTTTTGCTTAGCAATGCCTGGAAGTACTTTGGTTCAGGTTTGAGACTGGCCCTCTGACACAAGAGTTTATGTTTCAGGACCTCATCTTACTATAAGGAGCTAGTGGGGTGACAGTGTTGAGCCTGGGGACAGGGGAGCAGGGCTGTAGAGACCCATGGGGATGGGGGACAGGGGCAGATGTGCCTGACTGAATGGGAGAGGCTTGGGGTCAGCCAGGGCCTGCATGAGGGAGGCTTCCCAACATCCTCCAGGTTCACTCCCAGGCTCCTTCCCTCCCCTTCAGCTCTTCTGTTACCCCTGACTCCCCCAAGCCTTTGCACTGCTTCTGACAGGTGCAGGACATACTGTTCTGTCCTGTAATTTAAAAAAAATACACGAAGTTCTGTACTAATATGCCTAGTAAGCAATCTATTTGTCAAAAAAAATTATCAGAATTTTCTTTTGGTCTGTATTGTTACAGACGTACTTACTGACAGATGTTTTGAAATAAATTACCAAAATAATTGTAACTGGCATGATTATATTGTGTTGTTTTGACAAATAAAATATGCAGAATTTTGCAGCATTTTCCAATATTGTGTGCAGAATTTTTAACCTTTCATATGATTTTTTTTTTTTTTTTTTTGGTGCAGAATTCCCCCAGGAGTACCATTTGCAGGATTGGACTGCAAAACACAAGGCCATAAAAGCTTATTAATTATACAGATATTAAGTATCCACAGGTTGTAAAGCAGTAAAAACGTGGTTATGTGATTCACTGTGTGGATTCAGTGATGGGAGGTAAAATTACAGTGTGTTATAAATCCTGTATATTTATAGCCACGTTCCCTGACCTCCACCCATGTAAAGAAAAGTCGAGATGAGAGAAATTCACTCCAGTTCTGTACCTATGGGCACTGCCTGTGTTATCCATCAAGTTTCCAAGGGAGATATCTAGCTGACATTGTTTCTGATGAGATTACAGATATAGTTGACAGAGGTAACTGTGGTGATATAATATACCTAGACTTCTGTAAGGGAGTTGACTTTGTGCTTCACAATATTCTGATTTAAAAATAAACTTAGCGCTATCCAAAATTAATGTAGCCAATATTAAATGGATTAAAAACTAGTGAACTGATAGAACGTGAAAATAAATTGTACATAGGAAATCCTCATGCAATGAAGTTGCTTCCCACAGATTCTATTCTTGGCCGAGTTTTATTTAATTTCTATCAATGATCTGAAAGAATACATAAAATCATTGCTGGAAAAAATGTGCAGATGACTCCAAAGATTGGTGGAGTGGCAAATAATGATAAATACAGGTTCATTATACAGGATAGATTGCCTGATAATGTGGGCTCATTTGAACAACATGCTAAATGCAGGGTCACATAACAAAGAATGTAGGCTACACAAGAGGGGGACCATATCCTGGAAAATGGCAAAATTGAAAAAAACTTAAGGGTCATGGTAGATAACCAACTGAACATGAGCTCCCACCTTACTGCTCTAACTAACAGGCTAATTTATAATCCTTGGATATGTAAGCAAGGAAATCACAAGTAAAAGTTAGGGAGTTATTACTTTACCTCTGAGTGTGGCATTAGCATGACCATTACTGGATTACTTTGTCCAGTTCTGGTGTCCACATTTCAAAAAGGATGTTGACAAATTGGAAAGGATTAATAAAAATCTATTTATTTTATCCAAAAGAATGTTAAGAGGTGGCTTGATCATGGTCTACACTACAAGTAGTGTTACTTATGTTGGGGAGATTTCTGACAGAAGAAGCCTCTTTAATCTAGCAGAAAAAAGCATAATGAAATAGAGTGGTTGGGAGCTGAAGCCAGACAAATCAACTAAAAGTAAGGTCAGAGAGGATAATTAACCACTGGTTCAACTGACCTTGGGACATAGTGGATTCCACATCATTTGGAGTCTTTTGGAAAGACATCAGTCTTGATTTATACATATACTGTATCTCAAACAGAAGTTATGAGATTGAAGCAGAAATTACTGGGTGATGTGATGTTGTGTTATGCAGATCAGCAGTCCCTTTTGGACCTAACTTCTGTGAATCAGTTGGCATTAGTAACTCACATTTTCTGTGTGCATTCTCTCGCTTTGTTCTAATATGTATTACAGGTGGGTCTGTCAAGTTATGGGAATCCTCGGCATGTCCTCTTGCTTTCCATGATGGTGGGAATGTCTGCTTCGATGTACCTTTTCCGGGTCACAGTCACAAGTGACTCTCCTAAGGTAACCCATGCACAAGCAGTTTATTCTTATGCACCATGTGGTGTGACAGAAGAATTGATCCGTTTCATTTAGATCAGGGGTGCTCAAACTGGGCGTCAGGACCCCTCAGGGAGTTGTGAGGTTATTACACGAGGGGTCACGAGCTGTCTGCCTCCACCCTAAACCCCACTTTGCCTCCAGCATTTATAATAGTGTTAAAGTGTTTTTAATGTATAAGGGGGGGGGGGTCACACTCAGAGGCTTGCTGTGTGAAAGGGGTCACCAGTACAAAAGTTTTGAGAACCACTGATTTAGATGGTGGTGAATGTTCTTGCACTCAGGCACTGACTAGCATAGGTTACAGGAGCAGATTCCTGTGTTATGGCATTGGAAGTTCTCCATAAAAATGGTAGAAGTTTGATGCCACATTATTTTTTTATTTGAGTACTGACAGTATGCTCAGTACTGATCAAATAAAGGAAGACCCAAACCCATCTGAAAGAGTTCAGTCTAGCTGTTAGCAAAGCATGCTCAAACATTAATAATGATTTCTGGGACTCTGTTGAAACCTGTAGCTCTTCCTCTGACTTCATAATTTTTTTGTAAATGACTGTATAAAATTCCAGGGCATCCTCTTTGACAGATTTATAAAATGGATAGTAGTATAGCTTTCTGGAGCCCTGTTTCAGAACCACCAGTTTATGGGTTTTATTTGCAGCTGAGAAATGTAAAGAAGCATTGACAGCCTGAAATCTAGTCAGTTTCACTAACTCAACTAAAAATAGCTCCAGGGTCCTAGACTTGCCCAGAGTCCTTAGCTAATTTGGGTGATTTTTATTTTCACAATTAGTTTTTTTTCCTCTTTCCCTTCTGCTGTGTGAAACTCCCACAGATGAGGAGAGACTGTTTCCAATGCAGAGTGAAATTGACTATATATAGTGCTGTTAAATGTACAAAGTAAACAAACTGAAATAGAGAAAATCTCTCCTCTGCTCCCTTTCAGTTAAGTTATTTGATGTGTTTGTTGTGTGTAATAGTGTAACAAGGTGGCAGGGATAAAGGGTCTTCTGCTGAGCCACCCTGTTGGCAGGAATTAGAATCCTGCAAAAAACTGCTGAGTAAGTACTGCTAATTGCTTGTGGCAAGTGCTGCTTGTTAGCTTCAAAAGCATATAAGGGAGGTGGAATCAGCTGCCAGGAGAAAGGGAATTGGGCTCTGGGACAGAGCTGTCTCTGTAGGGAAACTATAGGAACAGTCATGACAGGGAGAAAGTTTATTTGAGGTTTATGTTGTGGTGGTTCAACTTTCAATAAAGTCAAACTCCAAGAAAGTGGTCAGTTTGAACTCTTGACTATGCAGGGGAGTGTGGGAACTCCACCTGTTCAGGTAGATAAAGTGTTATCAGGCAGAAGAGTGTTTAAGCTGATGGTATCCCTTTTAATGGTGAGGATTTTGTTAGTTGCAAGTTTGACAGTTCTCTGCACCAACCCCTGATATTTGTGTGTTCTGTTTCTCTTTCCCTGGTGGTTGCCAAACAAATGGAATGTCACTTCTACCCTTTTTAATGTTGCCTCACTTCTCCCTCAGGAAAACGACTTCTGGATTGTAGCCTTGCATCCTCTCGCTGCCCTCACAGGCTTAACAGAACAAGAGGTTTCTGCCTTGTCTTTCTCCCCTTCTGCCTGGTCTTTCTCCCCTTCTGCCTGTTTCTACTTTTACTGACTCTTTCCTATTCTGAAAGGTTGGTTAGTTGAACAGGATTTATAACCAGGGCATTATGAAGAGTGCTGTAAGTTTTCTGAAAGAAGCTTTGTAATTTCATATTACTAAACTAACAATCTCATAAAACCAGTACTAAAACAACGATAGGCGCTGGGGATGTTTACTCTGTAGATGAGATAATCAGTCTGCACAACTCTTAATAGAACTCTTGTGGCTAAGGCATAGGGCTTGGGATTCCAGACCTGGCTTCTATTCCTGCCTCTGCCATTGACTTCCCTTTTGACTTTTAGCAAGTCACTTCCCGTCCTCCTTTTTGCCTGTTTCCTAAACAGTAAGATGGGGATAACACTTTATGCCCAATAGGGATGTTGAGGCTTAATTCATTAATAGTTATACAGCATTTTGTGATCCTCAGATAGAAAGCCTTAAGATGAGCAAAGAATTATAAACCCTTTATGGGCCTCAGATTGGGGCTATTGTTTACATACTTTTCAATGCTAATTTTTGTTAGCGTAAATTCCAACCTTAAGAGTCCATGTTCAGGCAGACTACCTTTTAATATAACATTGCAGCATTTTCAGCTGACAAAATAATGGGGATGCCTCAAAACAGGTATAAATGCTGTTACCAACATGTCTCTCCAACTATAATGCTCTTTAACCAACACTCTTCAGACTGATTTTTTAAAAGACTATTATGCAGTGAACACCTTCTCTGTGTCATTTCACTGTAACTTAAAGCTCATTAAATAGAACTTTGACAAAACACAGCAACCATATCTTCCTATTTAGGGTGTTTCATATTGAGACCTGGCTATGTGACAGTTCAGTTCAGATGGTTATTCAGAACCATACATAAAAACAAAATTCTTGCTTGGAAGCTGATAATGTGCTAGCCAATGCAGGCAGGGATGCGTTCAATTATAAACCATCTTACAAACGTGTGGCAGAGCAGACTCTGTTTCACATGGTTAGTCTTTATATCCACTGGCTAGGGAAGCAGCATCAGCCAGAACAATGTTTAGTTTGAAATATATTGTAGACAGGGCCTTATACATTTAGCCAGTCTAACCAATAGCAGTCAAATTTAGGGATCCCATTCTGATTTCTCTTTGCTTGTGTCGATAGCTGTGGATACTGATTCTAGGAGCCATCTTTGGGTTTTCTTCTTATGGACCAATTGCATTGTTTGGAGTGATAGCAAATGAGAGCGCACCTTCCAACCTGTGTGGCACCTCCCATGCTATTGTTGCACTACTGGCCAATGGTGAGTGATACTCCTTCTCCCTCACACAAAAACCTCAAACAAACCTCAGAACCTTTATTCTGTACCAGCAAGAAGCCCCAGTTCCTGAATATCTTAGTCTGGCAAGGTGAGATTTCAAATTGGCTCTGATATTCTTGATATGATTAATTGCTACTTAATGATATGAAAGGTTGTGTCTCAAGCCACGCAGCTGAGAGAACTGGAAGCAAATGACTGTGCAAGTGAGTCTGTTTATTCAACAAATTAAGTGGGTCTCTGAAGATTTAAGACTGTCACTGAGCAACTTCCCTAATCGCATGCTTGATTCTCAAAATGTTTCATTTCTGCTGCCCACCATCAAGGACTCTGTGGGCGCCAATGAAGACTGCAGTCTGTACAAAATCTTTGGAGACTGCAGATATCCATATTCTTAACGGGTTGGATTTAGAGATGGACAAAGATATCCATATTCTTAACGGGTTGGATAAGATGGACAAATGTGAAGTGCATCTTTTGCGTTGGCCCTTCTAGACCCTGGTCATCATAAGTCACCTTTAAAGACTTCTTGTTAAAAGTCCTTACCATTGAAACCTGGGCCTTTACCAGTCCACTGAAGATTTAAAGATAAAAGTCCAGTGTGCAGAGGGTTAACTTGTTAGGGAAATAGTCCATATACACTAATATTCTCTTTAAGATCTTTCTAGTCTTAAAAAAAAAAAAAAAAGTCAGTAGTTCAGGAGTTGCCACCAACACTCTGAGATCTGGACCAGGCTTGAGTCCCTATACCATCTGGGTCACGATGCGAGATGGTCCAATTGAAGTTTGGATCCATACTTCCCCAAAGTGCAGTGGTCTTTAACTCTGTAGTTTTGGATCAGACACATTTCTGGTCACAAGTGAAAACACTGCACTGTTTAATTGTCTGTTCCATATGTACAAATTTTGAAAAGCTTTGCCAGAGCAGAAAGTCTTTAGCAGGTAAGGGCTCATGTGTATATCAGCTGCTTGCGCCGTGACAGGTTGCAACTCGTTCCTCGCTTTCATAATAAACATTTGGAAATAAATAAAGATAATTGCAACCACAAAACTTGTATCTTCTCTGATAACTGAATAGGAATAACTTGCTCGCCTGAGTTTTCTGGCAGTGAAAACCTCCAGCTTGGAGTAAAGTGTGGCCATAGCCCATTCACTGAGGAACCTTGAAGGAGTGACCCCAAGAAAAGAGTCTGGGCTACTGAGCGACTAGCTCTGTTTCCCTAGGCAGGACAGAATTGCTCTCTACTGTATGTTATTAGTGCTTTGTCCTTTGTTTAAAATATCTCAAGCTATCTGGCTTGAAGCATTTTTATAACTGCAGGGACCAGCACAAAGAACAGTGTCAGTAAGAGAAACTGTAAGGTTCTGATGGTATTAGGAACTCTAACTCTGTTCTCTTGTCCCCATTATCTTTGCAGTTGGTGGTTTCCTGGCTGGATTGCCTTTCAGTACTATAGCCAAGCACTACAGCTGGGCCACAGCCTTCTGGGTAGCTGAAATAACATGTGTCAGCACCACCATAGCCTTTTTCTTGTTACGGAACATCCGCACCAAGATGGGTCGGGTACCCAAGAAGATTGACTAAAGATGAGCTGCAACAGTACTAAGGATGCTCCAGCTGCTATCTAGGGATGGCAAATGACTACTCCGTGGCCTGGTACTGAGCTTCCTACCAACACAGCCTAGAGCAGAATATTTATCAAAACTTCATTTAATTTTAGTCAGATTCCTGTTTAGAAAGGCACAAGATCTTCACTGGCTGTTATGTTTTAATGCCTACACAATTTGTGGTTGTTCAGTTATAGTTTACATCTCATGACCTCACTTTACCTCTTACTGAAAGTACTGGTAGTCTTGATTGCTAAGCTAGAAGTACTGCAGAAGACTGGTATCTGGTACCTGCCTAGCCTTCTTGCTGCTGGCCTCAGATGTAGTGTTACTCTCAATTCACCCGCATTGCTTACAGAAATATTAAGAGTTAGCCACCACTGAACCAATTCTCATTTACCTCCACTTGCTACTGTAGGTACAGCTGTGACTCAGCTTACTCTGCCATGAGCTACCTGCTGTGTCTCCCTCCCCAGAAGTAGAGACCACTAGCCTATTACTAAAGAAAAACACTGCTTCCCCAGCTATTGTCAGACTGAACAGTTACTAGTCCACACATTACTGCAGATCCCTGCCATTGCAGCAAAATGACTCCCTTTTCAGTAATGGCAAATGAGTAAAGTCCTTGGAACTCTGTTCAAGAGATGGAAGTACTGTACTAGTTACTTTTTCTTGTTAAATTAGTCACCGTGGCTAACTCAGAGTATTAGTGAACTGCAAAACAGATGGTTACCACCAAACAGAATAGTACTTCTTGGAGTACCAAGGAAATTGGTTCAAGCGTGTATGCAGTAACAGCATTAGACACAGACACACTTTGTACAGCTCCTCTCTTTCTGCATTATCTAGAAAAAAATCTTTAAAAGAGATTTTTATCATTAGTTTGTAGATTTGTATAAGTAACAATCAAGGATATTGTCAAGTGAAAGTGAAAATTTCTAATGGATCCAGTTTGCTGAACCAGGTACAGCATTTTTAGGTTAAATTACAACATAGGGACTGCTTACTATTATGAATGCTTGTTAGCAGGACCATTGCTCCTGGGTAGTAAATATGTCATATGTTACCAAACTTTTCTTATCAGAATTTTTGTGTATGTTCTCTGCAGGGTTTTAGTTATTTAGAATGCCTGTAGATAAGCAAGAAGCGCAGTGGTCACCACTGTAAAGCTACCTTGATGTAAGATTATTCTGTCAATCCTAACAAAATGGCTAAATATTGTATAAAAGTAAACTACATTTGATACTTAAGCATGAGTATTAAGAAATACTGTTTACCAACGGGGAAATAAAAATGGAACACTGCAGTGGGAGCATGAGATTTCTTGGGCACAGGGATCAAGAAAAAAGGGGGAGCTCTTGCCCAGAGGACAGTGCTGGCTGCAGGACATTCTTCTTTCTACTTTTTTAGTCAGAAGCAGTCATTTTATGTTGCCCTTCCTGCTGTTATTCTTCAGAACAGCTGTGCAGACACACAGGAACTTCTTTTTTCACATTTTTCCTTATTAATTTCACCCACCTCCCCTGGTTGAAACCCATTATTCCTGTTTACACAGAGGTAAGCTGAAGTGTTGGCTTCCACTGGGGTTCTGGGCACAGGAAAGCGCATCTCAAGCTAGAATGGTTTCAGACGGTAAAACAGACCACCAGAGTGACAATAACCAGGCTGCATATTTGCACTAATTCATACTAGCTCTAGCAGGAGTGAATGCATCCAGTCCAAGAATTAATCTATCCACACATTTTGGGAATATTTTACTTGTACATCCAAAGTAACCATTTGTCTGAGCCATAAATTAAAGCTGCAGAGAAAAAATAATACACACACACACACACGTAAAAAAGGGGAGTATAACTCAAGTTTTACCACCATGTTATGTCTTACCTTCCTCTGTTACAGCGACAGCATTAGAGCTGCAATCATAGCTTAAGCCACGAATGCCCGTTCCTAGCTGTAATAACATTCACTGTTAGGCAAAGGTAGATTCCACACCCATAGAATAAAGCAGCATTTCTGAAGATGACAAAAGCAGTTTGGGAGCGTATGACCTCCTCTCTTGCTGCTGTAGCCAGAGACAGGATCCTGGAAAGGCTGTCTAGTGAGGAGAGGCTCAGTACTGACACTGGAAAAGTCCTATGATCCTGGTCCAAATGGTCCAGCTTTTTCTGCTACCTCCAAAGCAAGTTTCAAGTTCTGATCAAACAGCTCACACCTGAAATAGTCACAGAAATACAGGCATCAGAATTGGGTGACAAAATCTCCATCTACAACCCAAAACATAATGGTGTTTTTAATCAAACCGTTAGCTCAAAGACAGCCCCATTCCTGTACCAGCTTCTTTTCCATACTTTGCTAAGGGCAACTTTTTGAATCAAAAGACTGATTAACAAAGCAGCTTGAGTTCATCTTTTCAATTTGACATGCCAAAACAGTTTGAAAAACAAAGCTTTAATGCCACTTTAATAAGGGTTAAAAGTGCAATAGGGGCCCTGCCGAGAGAGCAAGTCACATTGCTCAAATGGAACAACTCCAGAGAAGGTTTCCTTCAGCCTTCTGTAGAGGACAGGAATCAGACTGGTGTCCTTAGAAGACCTCCAAGAACTTGACAGCGCTGAACCTCCTTATGGAATTTAGTTTAATCATACAAAAAGTTAGGTTTTTGATTGACGCAGACACGAGTTTTGTTTAAGGCACAACGTAGTCAGGTATGCTACCAGAACTCCAGTCAGCAGCCCAGGTCAAAAGAGAACCCAGCAATCTTAAGTTTATTTTTAGTGAATGGACTCAGGGAAGACATGATCTGCTTCCAATTCTGTCACTGTCCAAGTAACCTCAGACAGTAAAAATCACCTTTCTGCTTCCCCACTCTAAAATAAATATGTCTTCTCTTCCACAAAGGGGGTCATATTAATGATTGTACAGTGCTCTCAAAGTGGAGAGCTGAGCAAGTGCCATGTTCTACACATCATCTGCCTACTCCCTACCTGATTGGCATCTCCAGTGAGTAGAAAGGATTTTTCAGAGCAAAGTCAGAATAAATCTCATAGATCTTGCGCAGAAGGGACTCTATTCCAGCTTGCCGTGGATCAGCAAGCACCACAAATTTGATCCCTGGAGCCATAATGAAAGAAGCATTAGCATAGACTACACGCAAGCTGCAAAGGTAATACTACTATGAAATATATTCCCAAATATAATTGAAAAGGCCTCATTTACAGAAAGGACAGGAGAGCAGCTGACACCATCTGAAGAATACTTAAAACTTGCCTTGTTTTGTTTAAGTTATATAGAGAAAGATTAATGACTGAGTAGTGTATTTTAGCAAACTACCATTCAGGGTGTGATTTTACTTCTAGAGCACAGCATATTTTGTAACATTGCTACCGTGCCTATACACTTGAGCACCTCTAGGGGAATCTTGCAGTTCAAGCACAGGCTGGGTTTTATTTGCAATTCTTCAGCTAGATTCCAGACTTTAAAGACATGTTGGCCAATTGAGGCATAGACAAGACAAGCTAGATTCCCTTGCTGTAAAAGGGATAATTCCTGGGTGGTGAGAAAGCAGTTGCGGGTTAATTCATATTTGTGAGGTACTTTGCCATTTTAGGACAAAAGGCACTAGAAAGGGGCAAAAGGCAATTATTTCAGTATCCAGTTAGACAGCACCAGAAGTATACAAAAGGATTTACTAAGGGCTGATGGGCCTCTACCCAGAGGAACTGACAATCTCATTCAGAGAAATACCATAAGAATAAAGATCAACCAAAAAAAGCAGTATTTTTGCAGCAATATACAAGTCTAATAAATACTCCTGAGGGCATTCTGCACACAATATTTTGAAATTCTGCAAGTTTTGTCAATAAATAAATGCAGAGGCTCCAGCATGGCAGTGGGGAGCACGCTGCAGCCTCCTCACCCTGGGGACACGGACTCAGTGTTGAGGCTGCACCCAACCCTGACACAGCACAAGGCCTGGCCAGGTGTGGGGCAGGCAGGCTTAACCAGCCAGGATCCAAGTATGGGGTGAGAGGATTCTGTGTGGGACAAGCTGGGTGCAGGCAGCTCAGTGGGGGGATCTGGATGCACAGCAGGTTTCCAGATGCAGAGGAAATGGGACTCTGCAGGGGCTTCCAGGTGAATGTGGTTGGGGGCTCAGTGGAGGGGTCTGGGTGCGTGAGACTGAGCAGGGGGGGGTCAGGGTGCTGTGGGGGTGGGGCCTAAGCAGGGGGGTTTGGCTGCAGCTACTTGGGGATCACTGGCGTGGGGGTCTGGATGTGGGGGCTCAGGGTGGGGCTCATCAAGGTAGGGGGCTGAGTGCAGCAAGCTCAGTGGGGGGGTGGTCTGGGTGCAGGGGGCTCCAGACACAGGGGCTGAGGTCCAATGGGGTGGGGTTTGGGTATAGAGAGCTTGGGGGATCCTGGATGTAAGGGGTAAGGCTTGGCAGGGGTATCTAGATATGGGAGGTCCAGATGCACAGGGGTTGGGTGGATGGTGGAGCAGCTCCCTGTACAGTGATCCTTCTCCCCTCAGCTGAGGAGTTATGGGGGCAGGAAGCAGGGAAGGATGCTGAGGTTCCTGCAGCTGGGGGTGGGTCTGGTGAAGCCCCAGCCACTCCTTGCAAGGGAAGAGGAAGTCCTGTCTTCTCCTGCCTCCAGCCCAGCCAGGATTAGCAGCTGATCCCAGCTCAGGGTAGGAGCCACTGGCTGGAGTGTCCCCAGCCCTGCAGTGATTTACCTCTCTGCCAGCTGCCTGAAACAATGTACCTGCACAGCTAGGGATTGGTGCGTGTGCTCTTGCAGCTTCCCTGTCAGGAAGTCATTTTTCTGCAGGGAAGCAAAGAAACCTGCAGGTGCCATTAATTCTGCATATGCACAGAATCCCACGAGGAGTAAATAAAGCAGTTTGTACTTGCCTTTTCAGAGTGAGGGAGAAACAGCCTCAAGACTTAACTAACAGGAATAACATGAGCAGTAAGTCTTACCTGTTAGAGTCTGAAAACAGTGTAGTTTAAATGTGTCTGTTTCTAACATCTCAATACCGGAACTCCCCAGCTCAGGAGACAACTGGGACCCAATTGCAAACAACCTTCACAAACAAAGGGAAATTATTTAAGTCTAACACAAAAAATTCCTCTTCTAGTTACTAGAGATAGGATAGTGTATACTGGGTCCCTTCTCCACCCTCAATTTGTCTTTGGGAAGTGTACCTTCTTCGGAGAAAGGAATGTGTCTTCCTCTGGGTTTGGCCAGTGCCTCACAAATGGTGGGTATTACTACATCAGCGCCGTGGTGGCCAGGGCACAGAGAGCTAGACTTCCCAGTGCAAACTTACGAGTGGAACATGGAGGCCAGCATGAGCTTCTCATTGGAGGAGAGGCGAGGCCGGCCAAAACGGATGGACACAGGGTAGTTGGTAGGGTTGCCAAGGTACTCCAGCACCTCCTTCCCGTCAGCAGTGTATTTCCCATTCACATCAATGCCATTGATGGAAAGCACAGCATGTCCAACTGAAAGAAGCAAAGGAAAAAATGAGAGCTGAGGCTTATTTGTTTCAAATGAATATTGGAACTAGGAACTCCAATAGCAGACCTTACCACTGGCCTCTCTAGACCTGTCTCTAGTTGGAATCACTATTAGAGTATTTATGGTTTAGCACTGCCATTGTTAACGTGTAAATAGCGTCATGACACTACTTCCCACCCAGGAAGCACAACCAATGTGCCCCAGTATCCCCCAAAAGCACAAGCACCCACAACACTTCTCCAGTAAGCACAGCCCGCCGAACCTCCTCAGTGCTCGGTACCAGCACCCTAAACCCCAAGTAGGCACCATCCTCTCCCTCCAGCAGCCGGGACCAGCACCCCAACCCCTCCAGTGCCCCCAAGCGGGCGGTACCAGCCCTTCCCCCCCAGCGGGCAGTACCAGCCCCCTAACAGCCACACCCACCCTCCCAGCAGGCGGTACCAGCCCCCGTAACGGCCCCACCCACCCTCCCAGCGGGCGGTACCAGCCCCCTAACGGCCATACCCACCCCCCAGAGGGCGGTACCAGCCCCCTAACGGTCATATCCCCCCCTCAGGAAGCGTACAGACCCTTAACGCCAGAAAACCCCCCCCTCCAACCCCCCCTCCCAGAGGGCCGTACGCAGCCCCTAACACGGCCACACCCATCCCACCCAGCGGCCGTACCAGCCCCTAACGGCCACACCACCCACCCACACAGCGGGCGGTACCAGCCCCCTAACGGCCACAACCCACCTCCCAAGCGGGCGGTACAAGCCCCCTAAACGGCCACAAACCCACCCTCCCAAGCGTGCGTGACCAAGCCCCTAACGGCCACAACCCACCTCGCCAAGCGGGCGCGGATACAGCCCTAAGCGGGCCACAACCCACTCCAGCCCAAGCGGGCGGTACCAGCCCCCTAACGGGCCACACCCACCCGCGCAACGGCGTAACCAAGCCCCTAACGGCCACCCGGCACGGCCGCCCAAGCGGGCGGACGACGCTCCCGCAACGGCCACCCACCCACCCGCCAAGCGGGCGGTACAGCCCCTAGGCCACCACCCCCCCATAGCGGGCGGTACCCAGCCCCTAATCGCCAACACCCACCCGCCCAACGGGCGTACCCAGCCCCCTAACGGCCACTACCCACCCGCCCAAGCGGGCGTACCATAGCCCCATAGCGGCCACACCCTCACCCCGCCCAAGCGGGCGGTCCAGCCCCTAAACGGCCACACCCACTCCGCCCAGCGGGCCGTCGCCCCTAACGGCCACACCCACCCGCCCAGCGGGCCGTACCAGCCCCCTAACAGCCATACCCCGCCCCCAGGCGGCTGAGTTCAATCCTTGAGGGGGCCATTTAGGGAACTGGGGTAAAAATCTGTCTGGAGATTGGTCCTGCTTTGATCAGGGGGTTGGACTAGATGACCTCCTGAGGTCCCGTCCAACCCTGATATTCTGTGATTCTATTTACGAGGCCCCTAACGGCCATACCCACCCCCCCAGCGGGCGGTACCAGCCCCCTAACGGTCATACCCCGCCCCCAGCCGGCTGTACCAACCCCCCTAACAGGCACAAGGCTCCCGGCGGGCGCTATTAGTGCCACAGGCCTCGCGGGATCCCCAGTGTTTCCCAGCCTCCCTGACACCCCCGGTCGGACACCCACCCCGGATGCTGTCCCGCTGCCCGAACGCCACCACCACGCGCTCGTCGTGCAGTTTAAGCACCAGGTCCAAGGGGAAGCTGAACGTTTTCTCGGTCTCGGAGCGCGGCGCGTAGTGATCCAGCTGGTAGATGAGGCCTCCGGCCTTATTCACAACGTACACACTGAAGATGGCCATGTCGGCTCCCGTCACCTCAGAGCACTTCAGGAGATGTAGTTCTACGAGCGGCATTACGCGCCAGCGCAGTGCATTGTGGGAGCGTCACGTATTTCCGATTTTGGAGCGTTGTATTGTGGGAATTGTATTTCTTTCCGGTTGACCCGGACGCGGTGTTGCTACATGCTCCGGAAGTGCAGTTAAAGCACGGGGTTTCCCAGACTCCCTAAGCAGGCTTTTTCCTTTCTCATCCGACATCTTGAAGCAGCAGCAGCACCATGGTGAGCCGGCCCCGGGGCCTAGCTCCTCGGCTTGGTCTAGGACAGGGGTCTCTGTGAGAGAGCCGGAGCACGTGGGTGCCGGTTCCTTTGAGGAGGTCTAACCCTGCACTCTCCCGCGTTGGCAGGCGCCTGGGTGGGGAAGGCTCATTTAGGGCCGCGTGGAAGCTGGGGACGGGGGGTGGCCGCCGTGGAAGGTTCTTTCCGTGCACTCGACGGGCTGCGCCTGGGGGTATCGGGTGGGGGCGGATTTTACCATGGCTGGAGCCTGCCTTCATCTCTCTCTCTCCCTCCTCCTCCGTCTGTTCTTTCTCCAGCCCCCCAAGGACGATAAGAAGAAGAAGGATGCGGGGAAGTCCGCGAAGAAAGATAAGGACCCAGTGAACAAATCTGGGGGTAAAGCCAAAAAAAAGGTAGGAGTCTGCACTGCGGTGCGTGGGTCCGCTGGGCTCTGGGGTGTGCGCTCAGCAGTAGGGTCAGGATACTCAGCAGAGCACTTGTCACTAATTATTCTCTGCGTGCCCTCGTAAGATGAGCCTGTGTCATCTCCCTTGGAGAGGGCTAGGAGGCAGAGAGCAGTAGGTATGTGGTCAGTTTTCCTGTGTAGCTGAGCCCTAGGCTGTGCGTAAGGTCACATAGTGAGATAGTGTATTGTTCTATAATTAAATCATACTGGTTAATTGTATTTAAGAATTATATAGGAGAGTTTCTCCATTCGATATTTAACGGTAGTTGTGACTACAGACTAACTCCTTGGTGACTGGGAGGGAGGCTTTCAAACAGAGGTTTCCCTGTGTCATAGAGCTCTTTAACTGTTTGTTTAATGTTTGAAGTGCTTTAAAATAAATTATGTTAATTGCTTATTGCCAACTGTATGTCTTAGAACCCATGTAGAAATAAGTGGATTAAAAATGCTAGCAGGTTATTGTAAACTTTATAGTCCCTTAGAATTTAACTTGATACAATTATTTTAAGAGGGAATGTCATGCGATTATTGAATTAGGAGTATCTCTTCAACCCTTTATACTTTTGAGCTGCAATTTGCTCCCTTGCAACTCCCTACCCCCATTAATATAAAGGTGATTTATAAGACTCTTCAACACTGAAGACGGTTTCACTTCCTTGGTAAGTATAACATCATAATCCTACTAATTTTGGGATGTCCCATACTGTTACAAGGTAGCTAATGCCTGAATTTCAAATGTGAAAATTGAGCTGGTTGGGTGGGAAGTTTAGTCCTGCTTTATACATCACAAAGAAGCAAATGTTAGTTTCAAGTTACACTTTGCCATTTCTGTGGATGACTTACTGGTGCAGCATTGATAGTACTGAATAGGCCCTCAAGTGGCTTAACAGAGTATGATTGAATAATAGTGGTAAAAATGCCTGACTGTTGTCTGCCTTGGAATTTTCATTTTGTGGTAGCGTAGAAAAGGCCCTATTGTGCATGTTAGAGCATGGTGTTAATGAGTCAGTGCTGATAACAGCGAATAGGTCTCTCTCTATAATTCTTGCTTATCTGAGCAACAAGCTTGCATTAGGTGGTCATGGAGGAAATGCGAATCATGGCAAAGCTTTCATTGAGAGGGTATTTGTGTTGCTTCTTTGGTGATGTTCCCCTTCTTTTTCTTCATGTAGAAGTGGTCCAAGGGGAAAGTAAGAGACAAGCTGAACAACCTTGTTTTGTTTGACAAGGCTACTTATGATAAACTGTGCAAAGAAGTGCCCAACTACAAGCTAATCACACCAGCTGTAGTCTCTGAAAGGTTGAAGATTGGAGGATCTTTAGCAAGGGCTGCCCTCCAAGAACTGCTCAGCAAAGGTAAAAACACTGAACTGTAGATTGCGGGACCTCAAACCAAATGTATTCTTTTATCTCCCTTATTTGTTGGTGATTGATTTTGATACAAATCTATATGCAGGTAGCTTGTATACAAAGGAGTTCAATAATGAGCATTTTAAGTTTGTTTTTTTGTTTTTTTTTTAAATCTTAAGTGTCCTTTCTTATCAGTCTAATAGATATTTTACTTGGCATTTTAATCTTTTTCTCTAAGACTACATCAATTCTGATGTGGTCTTAATCTGTTCCTACACAAGTTACTTGTGTTCATAATATTTTTAAATATAGTGCAAAAAATTATGGCTGCTTGATATGCATACTATCTGTGAACAGTAAGATCCTACCTAGTGTGGAAAACAGTGTCAGGAGATGACAAGAGTAGCCAGGTGTGCTGATCACCTAAGTTCCCTCTAAGCTGCAGCAGCTGCCCAATCGGCTATAAAGGGCTGTGCACTTCAGGTGCTCCTTCTGCCCTCTGCCTTAGAGCTGCTTCCCAGAGCCTATGATTCCTTTTTAAAAAAATATATATATAATATATATATAGGTTTGTGTCTACTGGCCTCACCTTAACTTGATGCACATGAAAGGAAAAAATTAGAGGGCACATTGCTGACAATTGACAACTTGGCTCGGTTTTGCAATGGTAACTGTTCCTGGATCATGCTGACGTCCTGCTATCCTACAGAACATTTAGTGTTGGGACTACTGTGTTCTAAACAGGACTTTTGACTCTGGTTGCCACGGGCCTGAATAGGAATTTATTTCAGTGTTCCTGCTGTAGAAGGCACAGTGGAACACTTATTTCAATCTACTTCTGTTACTGAAATGCTGTCTTAAGCGCTCAACCTTTGGAAATATGTGGGTCTTCCATGGTTGTGTTAACACTGCTTGTTTGTTAAAGATTCTGCACATTTTCTTAAATGTTTTCTGCTTCCTTTGTAGGTTTGATCAAACTTGTGTCCAAGCACCGAGCCCAAGTGATTTACACCAGAAACACAAAGGGTGGAGATGCACCTGCTGGTGGGGAGGATGCTTAAAAAAGTGAGGTGCTATTGAAATTCTGGAGTTCCAGGTATCCATTCCCCTTTGATGTACACATGGCTAATAGGACTGCTAGCCGGAATCCTAATGTGAATTCCTCATGGTGGACTCCTCCAGGGCCTTGTGGAGCCCCTGATATTAGGAATCACTTCTAAACAGGGTAAAAAGAAACAGCCATATAGTGCTGAAAGCACTAATAGTGAATTATTACTTCCCCATGAGTGGAAGAAGAAAATTCTAATAAATTAGAGGTTGTGCTGTTATAGTAATAGATATTTGAGCAGGTGGGGTCAATCATTTATCAGGCTCACTACATGCTTTTCTTAGTTCCATGGTTCGCCTTCTGAAGGCCTCTCTGAAATTTGCTATCTCGCCAATAGCAGCCAGCCATCCAAACGCTTTTCTTCATAAAAAGTATCAGGAGTGGAGGACTTTTCTTTCACATTACAAGTGTTGTAGTAGGACAGATTTTATTAGATGAGTTCCACATAACTGATTAACTAACTCACTGCTTTTTGCTTTGCAGGTTTTCCAGTCACCTCTGCAATCTTATGTAAATGTATACAATAAAACTGTTGAATTAATTTGTTTGCTTCTTCTTAAGGGGGTGAAATGGAGTAAAAACATATACTCATATGCATCTTAATGGTATGGTGCTGATAGCTCTGGCCAAAGAAGCCTTGGACACCTTTTCATCTACACTGTAGAACAGCACATTGAAGTCCCTCTTAGTAGTAGTTTTAATAAAAGCTAGATAAGCAACATTAGTTCAAGAGTTTGGTTTCTATACAGTGGTATTATACACTGGTAAATGTAACGGCACTGACATGGTGTCAGAAGTTACACACTTGGTACATTAAATACGGGGATGTGTATCTCTTTCATTGAAGCTCAGATTTTGGTCTCTTTCCGGTCTTCCTTTGACTGACTCTTTCTTTACCGGATTCAGCTTTGAACTGATGTCTTTAAAAAAAAATGAAAAAGCGTGGATAATGTAGGTTGCTATGAAACATACTATAATCTACACAGCACTTACAGATGCTCACCTATATGCACTTTCAGGTGGGGGCATTAGTTATAACAGTCAAAATATTTCATAAGGATGTTTCTAGTCTTCAGGTAGCTATGGCAAACAGCACCCCCTGTAATTGAGTAATATTGTTTACAAATCTAAATCAGTACTTTACAATAAGCTTCAGACTGTGATACCCTACTACACCCACAACTGTCAGTTTATACCAAGTCCAGCCTCTTGAGAGCAGGAGTCACACAATATAAGGCAAAGTTTTACTTCAAACGCTGAACTCAGTGTTGCTGCAGCAGAGACATGACTTTGTTTAAAGGCAGTGAGAGATATTTCAGCAATAGAATTTCACAAATCCAAGGCTTCACACAGTGAGCATTAACTCATATGACTACTTGCAGCAAGACATCTGTTTCAAATACATTACTTCTCAGTCAATGATCATTTGAGAAATCCCTTTCCTACAAGTTACTAACACTGTATACATACAAGGAACCCCACCTCTTTAATTTGTCAGCCCATCATAGGAAGATGCTTACCTGGATTGCCACCTCCTGCCCTGATTCCAGACCCGTCCAAAGGAGGGAAGCCAGCCTTCACCTGTCTGAGAGGTGTGATCAAAGTTGGCACCAACACGATCTGCTGGAAGCTTTTTCAGCTTCTGCTTCTCCTCTAAGAATCATTAGTTCAGAGAGAGTGAAGAGGTTCTATCAAACATTTTAAGTAAAGTTATAGAAAAAATGGTTGGGAGAATACTGGTCTCTCTGAACATGTAGGGGTTTTTTTTTTCTCCCTTACTAGAGTCTGACTCTTAACTGGAATTCATCTCCAGGATTATCAGAAAATCATTACCTAGCCTCCATGCAGAGTTTAATGTACCTCATCTACCCTGCACCACTGAAGTTTTATACACAAACTTGTCACACTGACTTTGTAGTAGACATTTCATTCTATGTATAGCGATTTGCTTTTTAAATAAAACCAGAATTTAAAAACTAGACCTCACCTCAATATATTCAAGTAGTAATCCAAAGCCACTCACTTTCTTTGAGAAATTCCTCATATGAAGGTCCAATCTGCTGTTTACTTTCAAACTCCTCTTCATCCTGCATCAGCCAGGGAGGTTTGGCACCTAGGAGGTAATAGGGAATGTGCTTGGCTACTGAAATAACCTTAAATACAAACCTAGGGGGAGAGGATGGGAAAAGTACCCAAAATTTCTGTATACTTTCCCTAACAAATCAGTGGTGAAATGGCTTCTCCTGGAAGTACTATCCTTTGTGGAGAAACTAAAGGACTACACATCTTAATTTTCACAGTTAAGAGCCATTACAGTTCATACTTTGCAACCATATAGTTAGTTTCAAAGGAGTTTCCATTATAAGCCTGATTTTGCTCCACTCAATTCTAATACCTAAAATCAGTCTGAAATAGTAAAATAATTAACAATTCTTACTCCTGCCACAATTTTATGTTTTAAAATTACTTTGCAGTCTTCTGCTGGGTTCAGCTCAGAAATGTTTGGTAAAATTGTAAATGTGAAACCCTGGCAACAATTAAACATGTACCTGTGTGAACGTTTCCCTTCCCTTCCGATTCCTGTTTTCAAAAAATTAAGAAAATCCCAATTAGAACTGGATGATTAAAAAAAGCAACTTTTATTGTAACTTTGTACTACGACAGCAGATACACAAAAAACAGTAACAGTTTAAACTATTGGATTGCACGGATCTTCAAGTATGGACAAATAGACAAGGGGAACCTGATAAACCTTTACCTCAATATAACACCGTAAAGCAGTGTGGTGAGGCTGCACACTCCAGTGGATCAAAGCAAGTTTGATATAACACAGTTTCACCTACAACGCGGTAAGATTTTTGGCTCCCAAGGACAGCGTTGTATTGAGGTAAATGTTTAATTGAAAATAGCAGCTCACGGGAGTATGAAGTCCATTTGAAATTCCCTTCCCCAGTGAAACTTTGCAATAAAGATAAAGAGGGTTAAGGGTCTTTTTCTCCATCCCCATGTAACAGATTAGCCTGTACTAGGGATCTTTCGTTTTCAGTGCATTTCTTGTAGGAAACATTCAGTTAGTGAAACAAAAGTCCCATGTTTCAGAGCTGAGAGTTTTTCACCCACTCAAGTCACTGAAATCCATTGGGTTGCTTTCTCAGTAGCTATGCCATTGGGGAAGCCTATAAACCATAAATCTGATTCTTACCAAATGCTAAAAGTAAGAATTCCGTTAGCTATGATCTGAAATACCAGTACCCATGAAAAACGGAAAGTGACTCCGTAAGCTCCTCCCCAACCTTACCTGATGGCCAATAAAAGTCAGAGCATGGTTTCCTTCCATCCAATCTAAATCAGGTGTTATTTGAATGGCACTTGGACCAAGCTGCTCTTCTGTGATGATAGTGATGTCACTAGAACACAGGAGCCAAAATAGCTTATCAGGTGAGGCATTTGGTATCCAGACAACAGCAAAAGAGCGAATGTCTTTCAACCTACACCATGGAATTGTTAAATAAAAGTTCTGGGACATAGGTGAGGCATAAATGCTTCAAT
Source organism: Chelonoidis abingdonii (assembly GCF_003597395.2). Lineage (NCBI taxonomy): Eukaryota > Metazoa > Chordata > Testudines > Testudinidae > Chelonoidis > Chelonoidis abingdonii. Next base: position 19,815,559 of record NC_133786.1, on the reverse strand, counting down.
TCATGTGTTCAGGTTTGGAGATTTTGAATGGAGAGGAGGAGAGGCAATTCAGCAGCAGCAGCAGCAAACAATAATTAGCATTTATAAAGCACTCTGTCAGTCTAGCTCTTTGCAATGTTCAGTCCTTAAAACACCCTTTTGGAGGCAGGATGTTATCCCACCTTTTCAGAAAGGGTAACCTGAATTGTTTGTTCTATGGTACTGAAGGAAAAATGAATTTGACCACTGGGGGTTTGCAGATGGCTGAAGGTGCCTGCTGCTGCTCTTGACAACTGTGTTAACTCAGAGAAATGGTACAGGTAAGTAACGGATAGTACAGTGACAGCAACAGTCATTAATGCCCTCGCTATACTGGCCAGGGAAACTGTGTTAGTAACTCTCTAGATAATTGCTATTCAGCATTTCACCAAATTCAAAACTCATAAGCAGAGGGGGGACACAAACGATGATATAAAACGCAAATTTCTTACCTTTTACGCCCTCCAGGTGTACTGAAGGCGGATGACTCATCACAAAATTCTGTCCCTGTTTGAGGCTGAGTTTGATTCAGGAAAAATAAACATTTTTTCTGGTATTCAACAGTAAGACCCTTCCTGTTTTATGAGACACCTCACATTGCAATCATACATTCATCTTTATATTCTGGAGGCAAGGAAAATGGGAATTTTCAGTGTAGATACTAAAGTTGTTGGTTTTTTTGCCCTGGCTCTGCAGTGCGAACAAGAGGAAACAAATACGGAGAGTGAGCTGTCTTTCAGTGGCTTGTGAATCACCAAAAGGATTGTAAGCTAGGTTCCAACTGCAGAATATTTATCACTGATGAGGATGGAGCCAGACTTACTTGAGGAGCCCAGGGTGCTTTCAGCACCCACAATTATAAAGTGCAATCTTTTTTATCTGTAAATGGAGCAATTTGAACTAGAGTGATTGAGTCAATCTACAAACACCACAATGCCATTTCTATGGAGTCAGACAGAAATTTTGCATTTTTTAAAAATATAAAAGGGCCAATAACTTTACCTGTTTTGTTTGAGTATAGCCTAAAGGCCTAACAGATTCCATCTCCTGTAAGTGCAAGACTGAACTCCCAGCAAGAGCATATATCTGGTTCCAGTGCTTCTTTAGAGAATGCAATGCATGAAAGTAATCTATATACTAGTATCTTATAAACAAGGGTATTTAAGTGTCTAGTTTTCCACAAATATCATGGGTAGCCGTGTTAGCCTGTATCCACAAAAAACACAAGGAGTCTGGTGGAACCTTACAGACTAAGGCATAACCTATCGTGGGTAAAAATGCATCTGAAGAAGTGAGGTCTTTTACCCACGAAAGCTTATGCCCAAATAAATCTGTTAGTCTTTAAGGTGCCACCAGGCTCTTTGTAGTTTTCCACTGTGCAGGTATAATAGTACATTTTATTCCAGTTTCCTTCTCTGTCACCCACATCCAACCCTATCCTAGAAGAACTAGCAAGGATAAGAAGATTTCTGTCACAGTGATCATTCAAACATAAGCACTGCACTATCTGTGAGACTGATAACCACACCTGAATTAACCCGAGATCTGCAATCACAGTGCAGCACTCCTACCAATTGTCACATCAGAACCTCTCCACCAGTAGGTGAGAAAACAAGTTATTAGAAGTAAATTGTATATAGTTTCAACATAAGAATCAATGCAGAAAATAGTCATCTATAAGAACTCAGAGGGCTTGTGGAAACAATCAATCATTTGCTGGATACTGCTCAGGTGCATCCTGGGAAAACAAACCTCTAAGACAGCATGTAGCACTTCCTGTCTGCTCTGCTCCACTTCTCGGATATGGGATGCCATCTGGAATCAAACAAAGCAAGAAATAGGGTAAGGACAAAAGGCAAAGCAAACAGGTATGTCAGGCACAGCACACCTAGGGCATCTCTGTTCACCTCTTTAATGACCTCATCCTCTTTTTCTTCATAAGCATCCAGAGCTTTGACAAGTGATGATTTGAATCTAAAAGAATATTTGAGAGATCAGTCACTTTTGTGGCATGATTTAGTGTGACAGCTGAACTGCTGGGAACTGGGAACACCTGAATTTCTACCTCAACCTCTGATGCTGATTCTCTGTGCCTTAGTTTCCCTATTTGTAAGAGAGGGATAACAGGCTTACATTTGCAGGAATCCTGCAAGGATTAATGAGTTACTGGTTGTAAAGCCCATGGAAGATAAGCCATGATGAATGCTAAAATTTTGCAATGTATATATGACTGGAATAAACAGAGGACTGGATAATCTTATGACTCAGCTTTTTTATAATTATGCTACTAGAGGGTGAGCTAATCTTTCGCTCGACAAAGTGAGGTGATCACTTGGGGAAGTCAGAAAATCATACCTAGCACAGTGCAACTAGCCAGGTGCGGGGGATGATGGTATCAGATATTGGCTGCTGCTCAAAGCAGGAGTCTGGACTAATTGTTTATTTATACAACACTACAAATACACACACTAAAACATCTGTGTTCCAAAGAATTTTGAATCAATAGTTGGATCTAATGTAGCAAATTCTATACCCCTGAGCAAAGAAACAGACAAGGCGCCTACATACCGTTCATAGTCCTCAGGGGAAATCAGAAACTGCTGCTTTATTTTGGCATCTGCTTTGTTCTCCCACCAGAACTTGTTGGCTTCTTTTTTATGCTCCAGGCTTTAAAAGAAAAAAGGAATAAAATCAAGTTTGATTAAATCACTTAAAGCCTGAGCTCTCAATCTAAACTAAGTAGAGAGAACATGATTAATCACTGACACACGTCTCCTTAATAGCTTATCTCAAACAGATTTATTAACTTATACTGATAGAGCAGCTTGTTGTGTTGCCCATGGCTATGTGACAAAAACTAGAGAGATAAGGATACCAAGATAAAAGGATATTGGAAGCAGGTAACATATGCTGTAGCACTACAGATATTGGTTTTCATTGCTCATTAAAGCAACATGAAAAAGCAGTATAGAATAAAAATTTTGTATTTTGTGCAACCCCAATTATAGGGTTTAGCCTGTTTAGAAAGGTCAGTAACAAAGTCTATATTCAAAGGTGTGTTTGGGCATCACACACCACTAAAATCTGGTGTTTGGTTCATGCCCTTCTCTGAGGTAGAATTTTGGCTGAGTCACAGAAGCCTTGAAAGACACACACAGCACATCTGTCTCCCTTGATAGTTGTATCATGAGCATCACTGTAGCTGTAGAGTGTGACCATTATTTCTTCCTATATCTCACAAATCAGTCCACACAAAAGCTAAAGCTGTCTCTGAGCAACCATACTTTAATAAGGAAAGATTTATGGAATAGCAAAATGTTATTCACCACAGTTATAAAGACCTTGCATTTTTTTATTTTTTTACTTTTGCAGAAGTACAATATTATACAGACCTACCATTAAAATATTATCAGTTGATAATAATACTGGAAGAGTTAGGAGTCATCTAAATTACTAGTTTAAAGTTATGTTGTGTTAGAGTAACTAGATTTTAAGCAGTGGGTTTTCTTCAAGATCAACACTTCCATATCTGCATTGTCATCATGTGCACCCCAGGAGGCACTTAATGTAGATTCTTTATGTAAATAAGGTTGTGCACATTTTAGAGATATACACAGAAGACCATCTTGGGTGTGTTTTCTTTAGTTATTCGCTTCTGGAGTGGACAAATTAAGTAAGCAGCCCACGTTAAGCAACTTACATCATACACTTTACCATTAGTTCTCACAACCTCCACATAAGATCATGGAGGTAAACAGAAGGGAAGTGACTTCCCCAAAATCTTATAGCAAGTCAGTGGCAAGGAAGGAATAAAAACTAAGGGCTGTCAGAAACTTCAGTAGAACTGGAATTATGTTAACTTCTTATCCTACACAAGCATATCTAATTGGTTACAGCAGAGATTTAGTTAACAACTCCTTGGTTTTATTCTCAGCTCTGCCACTGATTCACTATATGATTTGAAGCATGTCACTTCATCTCTGTGCCTCAGAGTTGAGGGGCTGTGCACATACAAAGTATTATTAAACAACATAACATCCCCCCAGGATGCAGATTGGGCTGTGGGCACCCTACCTGGCCATGTGCTGCAGAAGTCCCCCATGCAGCACTGTCAGGCTCCCATGGCTCAGGTGCCTTTTCACCTCCTGCTTGCAGCAGAGACACCAGAAGAGTTGTTCATGCTCCCCTACCTCATACTTCACAACCACTGCATTTTTAATCATCTTCCGAGCCAACTGCACCTAAATGAAGGAGGGAAGAGAGGTGAATTAGCACCTGTTTACCAATTTTTGAAAGCTGGACCTCTTCACAAAAAAGAAACTAATCATGGCCCGTACAATCCCATCATGTGCTTGAAAAGGGCTATGCCTCTTATTGAATACATCTTTGGCTCAGCTCCTCCACATAGCTAGTCTTCTGAACTCTCATGTCCCCTTCCCACATACACTTTAGTAGACATCAATGCAGATTTTTGTAATATTAATTATCTTCTCCTTTCCCACGTGCTTTCATGAGTAGTAAAACAGTTGACATTGACGCTTAGGCTTTGTCTTCACTGTAGAAAAAGATGTTGTTTACACAGAGACATGTATCTCACGTTAGCTATCTCTACGTAAACAAGTGGTTACATGACCCAAGTAGTTTTTACATCAATGTCAACCTTTTATCTTTCATGTTGTATTTACACCAACTAGCTACATCCAGATAAAAACTACTGATGACTCCAGTAGGCTTTGACATCAACATAGCTATCTCAGCATAAAAACACACTTTTTCCCCCCAGTGAAGACTAATGCTATGTCTACACTACACAGCTTTTAGTTACCTGGAGGTGTTGCTACAGCCATGCTGCTAAAAGGTTCATAGTGTAGCCGCAGTTTGTTGGCTTGCCAACAAAAACTTCTACCCCCAATAGGCAGAGTTAGCTTTATCGGCAAGAGAGTGCTCCTGCTGACAAAGTGCTGTTCACACCCGGCGCTTGTCATCAGCAAAACTTTTGTCCTTCGAGGGTTTTTTTTTTAAACACCTCAAAGGGTATGTCTACACTACGGGATTATTCCAATTTTACATAAACCAGTTTTGTAAAACAGATTGTATAAAGTCGAGGGCATGCGGCCACACTAAGCACATTAATTCGGTGGTGTGCGTCCATGTACTGAGTCTAGCGTCGATTTCTGGAGCGTTGCACTGTGGGTAGCTATCCCGTAGCTATCCCATAGTTCCCACAGTCTCCCCCGCCCACTGGAATTCTGGGCTTGATCCCCATGCACAGAACTAGCTGCTCGTCAGGTGTTCTAGGTACATGTAGTCACTCATCCTTCCTCCGTGAAAGCAACGGCAGACAATCATTTCGTGCCCTTTTTCCCTGGATTGCCCTGCAGAAGCCATAGCATGGCAATAAGATGATGGTTATCAGTCATTCTGTACCACCTGCTGCTGTCATGGTGCTCCTGGCTGGCCTCGCTGAGGTCAGCAGGGGCGCATACGAAATGGGAATGACTCACCGGGTCACTCCCTTCTCTACCTTTTGTCTAAAATAGAGTCAGTCCTGCTAGAATATGGGGCAAGTTTACTAGAGAACCAGAGAGCACAGCCGCTCCGTGTCAGAGACCCAGAGATCCACAGAACTGATGAGCTGCATGCCTCTAGGGGGTCCCCTGCAACCACCCCACCCGTTGTTTCCCCCTCCCCAACCATCCTGGGCTACGTGCAGTGTCCCCATTTGTGTGATGAAGTAATAAAGAATGCAGGAATAAGGACCTGACTTTTAGTGAGATAAATGAGGAGGAGGAAGCCTCCAGCGCTATGATGATCCAGGCAAACATTAAAGGGGCGGGGGAGAGAGCCCAGCTCCGCGGCTATGATAGTCCAGGCAGTACAGAATCTTTCTTTGCAATGAAAGGTGGGGCTGATGGGCTCAGCCTCCAGTTGCTATGATGAAGCGGTTACCAGCCATTCTGCACTATCTGCCAGGGTGACCGGGGTCATTCCCATTTTTACCAAGACCAGCCAGGAGCACTCACGGGACGGGGGAATGGCTGATGATGTGTGGATAGCAGTCATATTGTACCGTCTGCACGGGAGGGGACTGTGGTGTCAGCGCTGCAGCACACCCGTCTACGAGCAGCATGCAGTAGACATAGGGTGACATTGAAAAGCGGAACTTTTTTCCCTTTTCTTTCGGGGGGGGGGAAGAGGTGTAATGATAACATATTCCCTGAACACCTGGGAAATGTTTTTGACCCTTCAGGCATTGGGCTCCGCAAGAGATAATACTTTTCGGTGACCGCAGGGACTGGGGATAGCTGGAGTCCTCAGTACCTCCCCCCTCTATGAGCGTCCATTTGATTCTTTGGTTCCATTACGCTTGTCACCACGCACGTTGCTGTGGCCTCTGTCTATCATAGCCTGGAGATTTTTTCAAATGCTTTTCATTTCTCTTCTGTAATGGAGCTCTGATAGAACAGGTTTGTCTCCCATACAGCGATCCATCCGTATCTCCATACGATCCATGCTGGAGCTCTTTTTGGATTTGGACTGACATCGCCACCCATGCTGATCAGAGCTCCCGCTGCGAAACAGGAATGAAATTCAAAGTTCGCGGGACTTTTTCGTCTACCTGGTCAGTTGCTCAGAGTTCAGATGGCTTTCCAAAGCAGTAACAATGGTGCACCGTGGGATACCGCCCGGAAGCCAATACTGTCCATTTGCGGCCACACTAACCCTAATCCGACATGGCAATACCGATTTCAGCGCTACTCCTCTCGTTGGGTAGGAGCACAGAAATCGGTTTAAAGAACCCTTTATATTGATATAAAAGGCCTCATTGTGTGCACGGATGCAGGGTTCAATAGGTTTAACGCTGCTAAATTCGGTTTAAACGTGTAGTGTAGACCAGGCCAAAGACAAAAGTTTTGTCATTCACTTGCCAGTGGCATAGCCTTAGCCATCGACTGGCATTGGCATTAGTAGCCACTGAAATAAGGAGAGCTGTGCACACCTCAGAGCTAGTGGTTTGGATGGCAAAACTTCGTGGGACATCTGTGCAGCATTTACACTCACTTCACATTTCGGATCTTTTCACAATCAGAAAAGTTAGAAACGTACTTTAAAAAAACAACAACTCGGAAAGGGGTGCTAAGGGAGAATGCCAGTGTATGGTCATAACCTTGTGGCGTGTCTCCCCCCCGAGACCCACAGCCCCATGCTCTGGGAAATGCTGAATCAGTTAGCACCAAAGATGAGCTGCGAGAAGGCCAAGCACCTCTAATATTTCGCATTTACGCAAACTCTGAGCCTCGTATTTCCGGATGGGGAGGCGGGACTCACCCCAGGGCAAGCAGTGAGCTGGTGTCGGAGGCGGGGACAAAGCCGACGTCCTGGCTCCCCGCCCCCTCCAGCTCACCGGCCCGGCCCCACACCCCGAGCGCCCTTGTATCCCCGTAGGCAGCCCCCAGCCGGGGGCTCCCGCCTCTCACCTTGGCCTGCAGCCGGCCGAGCACCTCCCGCAACCGCTGCTGGTGGCTGCTGCTGTAGAGGTGACGCCGACCGGTGAAGGCGGTGAGGCGGCAAAGGGGGCAGTAAAACAGCCCCATCGCGGCGCTAGGAGCCCAGCCTGGCTACCGCCGCCATCTTAAGGCGCCTGCCTCGACCGACAAGTCTGGGCGTAGCGGTCGCACAGGAGGGAGCAGCGCGCCCTAGCGGCCGCCCGTCAACTGGACGCGCGCTCGCCTCAGCTCCTCGCCGAAGCGCTCGCTGCGCCGCAGGCCGCGGCTCCCTCACGGCCCCTCGGGGAGGCCCGAGGCCCCGCCCGGCTCCAGCCTTCCCGCCTCAGGGGACGGCGCTGAGGCTTGGAGCATTAGGCCAGCCGCTGTGCTGGGTGCCAGGATGGGAGCGTGTGAGGGAAATCCCACGGTTTCCCCTTCACCGATTCAGGGAGCCTCTGGCCAGAGGCAGGGTGACCCGATAGCAACTGTGAAAAAACGGGAGGAGATGGGGGAATAGGCGCCTAGATAAGAAAAAAGACCCCAAAAAACAGGCCTCTCCCTATAAAAATGGTGTCGGGTATGGGGTGGGGGGGTTAGCCTTGTTAGGCTGCAGCCCCAAAAACAAGGAGGAGTCTGGTGGCACCTTAAAGACTAACGGATTTATTTGGGCATAAATTTTAGTGGGTAAAAAACCCACTTCTTCAGGTGCATATAAAAACAGGACATCTGGTCACCCTAGTCAGAGGAGATCATCAGATAACTGAGGCAGAGTTCATGTGGAATTTCACCCTATAATTCCCACCTCCAGCCTATACAAATTCTGCTTGAATTAGAACATATGTGTTAAAAAGACATCAGCCTCGATTTAAAGACTTCAGGTGAAGTAGAATCCACTACATTTCTTGGTAAGTTGGTTCCTGAGATCTTCTCCCTTGGTCAAATCACTTCTCTCTGCACCACACTGTAGAATGGATAATACTATTCCCCTACTGCCCATGGAGGTTGGGAGGCTTCATTTGGTGATGTGACTAAAGCCTCATCTGCAGACAGACGTTAGTTGCATAGATTCAAACTGATTTACTCACATCAGTCCAAACCCTGAGGTGGACCCTCCTAAACTCATATAAGAGTGGCATATTTTGGATTAGTTCCAACCTATTATAGTTGACTGAAGCTAGCCCAAAATATGCCTGGTAAAATGAATGAACACAGCCTTTTGCTGTTGTTTAACTAAAATGGTCTAAAAAACACACCTTTAGTTAAACCAGTGCCGCTTTCTCATGCAGACATTTTTGAAACTCTTGGACAGAAGGCACTGCAGAGGGACAAAGCATTATTTTATTCATTCATTTCCACCAAATGTGCTCCCTGCACTTGCACACACTTTATTAGTTTACTAGTAAACCCAAGGAAAAAATACGTATTTTCCTTTTAAAAATACTTTTGCTTCTAGATAGCTTACTTTCCTCAGCGTGCTTTGACTGTGCAGCACTGTTGTATTAATTGCTCTTGTTGGTAGTGTTTTTCTACCCTTTGTAAAGCAAAGTGGTTTATATTTCAGGCCCAGATCCTGCAAATTATCCTGCATGAGAGGACACTGGCACCCATACAAAGACCTGTTGAAGTCAGTGGGGCTGTGCATGATGTAACCTGCAGGATCACGGTCTTAGTCAGGAAATCAATATAAAACCACTTCTGAGATGTTGAGTCAAATTTTCAAACATGCATAACTGATATAGGCTCGTAGAACCCTAAGTCACATTGACTTGAAAGTCAGTTTTGAAAATTGGACATAGGCCGGGTCTACTGTAGAAAAGTTTTGCTGGTACAGCTACACTGGCAAAACCTTCCTAGGGTAGACGCGGTTATATCACCAGAAAAGTGCTTTTGCTAGTATAGTTTATCTTAACTAGGTGAGCAAATTAAGGCCTTGTCTACATTATAGAAGGATTAGCAGTATAGCTATATCAGTATAGTTCGTTATACCAGCAAACCTTCCTAGTTTACACAGAGCTTATACCAGTTTCCCAAACAAAATAAGCTATACCCGGGTTCAAAAATGAACTAGATAAATTCATGGAGGATAGGTCCATCAATGGCTATTAGCCAGGATGGTCAGGGATTCACCCCATGCTCTGAGCGTTCCTAGCCTCTGAGTGCCAGAAGCTGGGAATGGATGACTGGGGACGGATTACTTGATGATTTTCTGTTCTGTTCATTTCCTCTGAAGCACCTGGCATTGACAGGATACTGGTCTACATGGACCATTGGTCTGACCCAACATAGCTGTTCTTATACTGGCAAAAGCAGCACTGTTTTCTGATACAAGTGCATCTACTCTAGCGTTTATATCAACATAGCTATGTCAGTAAAAAAATCACACCGCTAACCAACATCACTTTGTCAGGAAAAGTTTGTAGTGTAGATCTCGCGTAAGCCGTACTGGCAAAAGCACTTTTTTGTTGGTATACCAATGTCTACACAAGGGACAAGTCTATACTACAAACTTTTGCCAACTTAGCTGTGTTGGTTAAGGGTGTGATGATGTGTGGTTTACAGTTGATATAGTTGTGCCAACAAAAACCACTAGTAAAGATGCTTTTTCTGGTATAGCTTATTTTGGAATGTGGGGGTGGCACAATGACATGGCTATACTGACAAAAGCACAGTTTTGCCAGTAAAACTAGCTGGCATTTTCAATGAATCAAGAAGTTGGGGGGGGGAAATCATTTCAGGTTTAACAATATGTTTAGTTTGGAGGCATTTTTATACACACATCCACCCTTTTTTTTTTTTTTTTAAATAAAGGCAAAGGAAATGAAATTTGGAACAAAGGGCTAGAGTCACAAGCGGACTTCCATTCACAAAACCCCAGAAGAAAAGGTAATATACCTCTACCTCGATATAACGCTGTCCTCTGGAGCCAAAAAAATCTTACCGCATTATAGGTGAAACCGCGTTATATCGAACTTGCTTTGATCCACCAGAGTGCGCAGCCCCACCTCCCCAGAGCACTGCTTTATCTTGTTATATCTGAATTTGTGTTATATCGGGTCGCACTATATCGAGGTAGAAGTGTAGTAATAGTAGTGGTGGTGGTGTACCATTTATACCTAATGGGTAAGCTACTTACCTGGATAGGAGAGACCAAAGTTTGATTCTCTGGTCTGAGCAAGGACTTAAACCTAGGTCTTTCCCCATTCCGGGTGAGTGTCCTAACCACCAGGCTTTTGAGTATTGAGGGGGACCTCTAATTTTCTCCTCTTGAAGCTGTTCCACTTTGTATGAAATAATTAAATATTCATTGAGCCAGAGAGAGAAAAAGCAGGAGAATGACTCTAGCCTCCTGGCTAGGGCACTCAAGTGGTGTGATGAGGGACACTGGTTCCAGTTCCTGCTTCAATGAATAATTAATTGTTTATATCAGGTGGAATGGATTCAGGAAGGGAGGTTGAGAGAAACTCTGCCTTAGAATAGCTCTTGGGGACTAGATCACCTCCCTTTCCCTGAGAGTGGGGAGACCTGGGTTCAAGTGTCTGCTCCAGCACAGGGATTCAAATAGAGATATTCAGCATCACTAGTGAATGTCCTGATCACTGGGCTAATGTGTATGGGGGCCACTTTAATAGTTTTGTGAATGTCACCTAAATGTTGGAGTTAGGTGTCCAAGTCCCCTTGTGAATTTAGTACAAAAAACCAATATTTCATTGTGAAAATGTCAAAATGAACCATTCTGACATTTCTGGGGGAGGAAATATTATTTTTACCAAAACAATTTTGCATATTTGTGTTGATTTTGGCTAATATTTTGATCTTCCTGAATCTACATTCTTTGATGAAAAAAGTGTTGACCAAAAGATTGTACCCAGCTCTAATCACATCTCTTCATACCCCTGACCAATGTAGCTATGCCGGCTTAACCTGTCATGTAGAAATGGAGTATGTCTACACTACAGCTGCTACAGCAGCACAGCTATGGGGCTACAGTTGTGCTGCTATGGCATAGGTGCTTTCTAGATCAACAGAAGGGCTTCTTCTGTCACTGTAGGTAATCCACTTCTCCAAGAGGCAGTAGCTAGCCACTGTACCTGGGGTTAAGTTGACCTGTGGTTGTCAGGGAATAAAACTTTAACAAGCCTGCTAATTGGTATTTAAAGGTGCCAATGAGAGGTGAGTCAATCACTGCCTTACTACTACTTTCCTATATAAAAAGGATCAAAATGATGACAATAGAAGGAGAGAATTCAGGATAACAGCCCTTCCTTTGCCTGCAGTCATGTGTTCTTGACTTTTGAAAAGCTGTTGATTTTATTTGTTCCCTTGATGAAAATGTATTTAAACTTCAAAAACAAAAAGGGCTGGGAAAACCTTCATTTAAAAAGTGGCCTTGAGAATTGGGATATGGCTCAGGAACTTGAACTGGCTACTACCACTGATCAAGTTGCCGAAGGTAGGAAACAAATGCTTAGCGTCTCATTTATGTAAATATGCTCTCTTGCATTTTTCTATATGATATTTCTTATACTCAAAGAATAAGATAACTAGTTATTGTTACTTCAGTGACTATGCAAGCCAGTAAATGTAGCTGTTACATGAGTCGAGTAGTTCTAGACTTCCTCATTAGAAGCAGTCATATGAGATGCTGGGCATCTGTGAATTATTGGGGATGATGGGTGTTGTTGGTTTTCTTTACTTGGCTGGAGTAATCCATGGAAGTTTATTTAAAAAAAAAAATTGCTGGAAATAAAGTTATTTGAATTAATTTCATGTTAATTGTATTTTAAGGAAGATTACTAGATACTATAGTTTAGGCCAAACAGTTTTTTTTTCATTTTGTAAAATCTCTTATGTTGTCTCATGACTCTCTTCATATTAATATCTACATAACTATGAACCTTCCTATGTAATTTGTGTAGGACAATCAATAAGAAAGCTGGTTACCCTATCTTTATCCCTTTTGTACAGAGATATAAGTAAACAAGCAACACATAGCCTGTAGAGGAAATGTGATGTTACATACTTCCAGGTAGCAAGAAATTTAATTGCTTGAACTTAGATGGATAAGAAAACTGAAAACAAAATACTTAACAGGACAACAATTCTCTAAATCCATTAGCTAAGTGAAGTTCCTGCAGACTCAGGAGAAACCTCAGGACTAAATATTATTACCACAGGAGCTGGTACTTCCAAGTCTTTTCTCTACAGTGATTTGCTGTATCACCTTGGGCAAATCACTTCACTGTGCTGTGCCTCGATTTCCCCACTGTGAAGCGGAGATGATACTTCATTCTTACCACGCATATGAAAGATATCTAATGTTTGTACAGAGTTTTCAGGATTAAAACAATATAAGCAGTAAGCTACAAAATCCTCTCTAGAATTAATCTTATCGGAACAGAAACTCTACTGCAGCCTTACCTATGGAGTACCATCTGCTCTCCATAAAGCTGACACCCACAGCTAAAGTCTAGTCCGTTATCTATCACTGTAACAATGACCTTTAGAACACAGCTTAACTTCTCTAGACTTTGGGAATCTCTACCAGCTGTACTGCTGTGGATATAGCTCCTTTGGTGGGAGTATTAGCATACATATGGCATAAGCAGCTGCTGGCACTTTACCACTATGTCTTGTGTTGGCCTCCTTGCAACAGGATTAGACAAGACACTGGTGTGGGTTTTTGTTGTTGTTTTTTTTTTTTTTTGTTAATTTGGGTGGGGGTATGGGTGGTTGGTTTTTTTTGTTTTTTTTGTTTTTAGGTTTTAAACACTTTTACTCCAGCATGTATCTAAACAGGTGTTTCCACCATTGCTACTAATAGTGGAGCTGTTGCCCAAAAAGTCTGGTGTAAGCATTTTTCATAAGCTTCTTTTCCATTTTGCCCACATGCACCCCCTGAAAAAAATCTGCTAATCTGATGGCCTATTTTAATTTGACTTTGTCTTGTGAGGTAAAAGGCTTTTCAGTATCTAAGCTTCGTAGCACGCCCTAGAGTGTGTATCTGAGTGTGTGCGCATGAGCTCCTTACATCACTGAATGGGGTGTAGTGAGGAATAACAAATAGCTTGTAAACTACATGGAAATGGAGCGAAAATGTATATTCTTTATCTGATATTGCTGTGTTCAGAGCTCCCTAATCTATGGAGAGTGGGTCTTGTAGGTATACTTTCCAAGTGCTGTAGGGAACGTCATCTTTCAGGATACTTTATTTGTAGCTAAATGGGAGCTGGGGTCTTCTAAAACTAACTAAATTGAGGTGACAATTATGCTCAAGTATCCAAAGAGATGTAAATACTATGGAGAGAAGGAATTTCTTCAGGATGCTTCAAGGAAGAAGGTAGGAGAAATAACATGAAATTAAGGAAATATGAAACTTGGCTGAATACCTCAAACAAAGGTTTGTTGGTAAAGTGTTTTTAGGAGCGTGTTAGAGCTTAGGGTATGGCTACACTTGAAACTTCAAAGCGCTGCCACGGCAACGCTTTGAAGTACGAGTGTGGTCGCAGTGCCAGCGCTGGGAGAGAGCTCTCCCAGCGCTGCACGTACTCCACATCCTCTACAAGTGTAGTTTGCAGCGCTGGGAGCCGCGCTCCCAGTGCTGCAGCACTGTTTACACTGAGGCTTTACAGCGCTGTATCTTGCGGCACTCAGGGGTGTGTTTTTTTTCACACCCCTGAGCACGAAAGTTGCAGCGCTGTAAAGCGCCAGTGTAGCCATGGCCTTAGTTCCCTTTGGAGACTAGCAAGTACTCATTGAGCCCTGATACTTAGTGTTGATAAGTTGCTTGCAAGCGTTGACCTGTCTGTGGCTCTGAGGTACAGCAGGGTGTCTGCAAAGTATAATAATCCCCAAGAAGCATATTACAGTAGCAATAACAGATGAGCACTGTGTAACCAGTGGCAAACTAGAATTCTCTGTCATCATTGGTAGGATGACTCCAAGTGGTGCACCTGCCTGATGCCTTAGCCTCACTAGCTCTGCTGAAGCAAGTTTGATTGATGGGTGTGATATGTTCTTGATTTTAGGTGGTTTGTTTTTTGTCTTTGCCTGTGGTCCAGGTATGGAAAATAATCTCAGCAAATACTTTCTGCATGAGCCATACAAGCATCGTTGGAGCAACTCTGTCACAGGAGAAGCAGTCCAGCCCCCTCTACCCAAGGAGCAAGATGGCAAGTGATGACTATGGGTTGTGTAGAGTAGGAATATGGACAGGGTTTCCTACACAGCATGGCTCATTTGGTTGGGTTAGCAAAGTTATTGAGGGTGGGCTGGGTAGAAGGGTGCTGTGGAGTCATGCACTAGCTGGTACCATGATATTCAGACTGAGGCTTGGGAGCTGCAAGTGTCTCTTTAATATGTCTCCTGGAGTTCTTTGCAGCACATAGTAAAACACTGATTTAATTATTAACCAATCAGGATACTTTTCCTGTGTTAGTAACCAGTTGTAGAATATTAGTCATTTTGCTGTGACTATTAAAAATAGCAAAGAAACAATGAATTCACATGACTCTGACTCTTTTCGGTTATGTTGGTTGCTAATGTGGCTCCTGAACCACTGAAATTTGAATATCATGGAGCTAGTGCATATTTACACCATGCTCCTTCATGCATGGAATGTCAGATTTGATGAAGTGTGTGACAGTTGCCTTCTGGTGGCTGCACCCTATTGAGTCAAAGTCCCAGTCCTGTAGCTCACAGGGAGTTTCCTCTAGTTTGTGATAGGATTATAGTTTTGAAGTTGGATATACTGTTCCCTAGTGAACTGTCCAAAGGAGCTAAGCAGCTTACAAAGGGAAGGAAGGGGGAAACCCCATGCAACTAATTTCAACAAAAGCACAACTTTGCTGAAGTGATCTATCACCTTTGTTTCCACAGAATCCGATGTGCAGCCACACTTGTGGATGTGGGTGAACCCCAATCTGGTTTGCCCCATAACAGGGTACCTCAGTAAGGGAGTCCCAGGAAAACCAGTGCATTTGGTAGCTCCTGCACCCAAGGCAGCTGTTACAAAACCTACTTCAGTAAAACCAAGGCCCCCAGTAGCTGCTGCCCTACAAACTTCCTCTGGACAATGTGTTTCAGTGCCCTTAGTAACTGCTGCACCCAAGGTCTCCGCTAGAAAATATAGTTCAGTAAAGACAGTGGCTCTCATCAATGCCCTGCAGACTTCTCCTGTAGCCTCTGTTTCCATACTCCCATTGGCTGCTTCTGATCCTGTGACCCTGCAGGCTTCCACAGTCAAGAATGTTCCCAGAAAACCAGTGTTCCCTGTATTATTGGCAGCTGTTGCACCAAAGGCTTCTACTCCAGTAAAACCTGTACCCCCAGTATCTGCTGCATCCAAGGCTTCTCATAGAAAACATGCTTCAGGAAAGACAGTGCCCCCAGTAGCTGACACCATCCAGGTTTGCGCGCACACACCAGGAAAAACCATGTCCCTGGAAGCTGCAGCACTTGTGGACTCCTATCAAAAGCCAGTCTTAATTGCCTACAAGCAACTTTGTCCCAAGGAGGAGGTACTACTGTGCTCCAGCAAAGCAAAGGTATGTTAGATAGATATTCAGTGCACATGAAGCCCACGTGGCTTACTGTTGTTTTGGAGGCTGCTGGCTCCTGATCTCGCTAGCAGCAGCAGCATCAGAGGAGCTAGTGGTAGCACAGCTGTACAATTGAGAGAGCGTGAACAATAGGAGACCAAGCTCCTGCATTAAGAATCTCTTGCTCTTAAAGTTCAATCTTTTATTCCAGTGTTGTGACAGGCTCTGTCTTGACTGATTTGTGTCACTGTAGGTGTTGAGGAGGAGGTCTCTAGCACTTGTAACTATTTCTGAAACTTGTCAGAGTGCTGAGAGCACAAGATAGGTGGTCTCATCTGTGGTGCAGATGTATCAATAGATAAAGGTGCAAATGGAACTCAAGCACTAGACCTTGTGATCAAATGCCCAGCCAGCCCTCTACCTGGGAATTGAAGGAGTATGCCAAGAACTGTACAAAGCTCCTAGCTCCCTGGTCTCCTATCTCATAGACTTAGGACTCGCTATAGTGAATTCATCCTTTGGGTTTAGTTTGACTCTGACAGCCCCCTGCTTTAACAAGGCTGACTACAGTGCAGTACTTTTTTTTTTTTTTTTTGAGGGGAATGGGACTAGAGAGGAAATTCCTTCCTGAACCCTGTAGCAATCTTATCTCCTGAAACGGGTGTGGGTTACATATTTCTCGTGATTATTTGAAAGGCACTTACTGACCTCATGGGGCCCAGAGTTGGATGGATGCTGAAGTGTGGGCAAAAAATCAGGGAGGTCTCTGCACTTCCTGCAGCTTTCAGAAGGGAAAGGGCAAATGACTGGTAGACTCCGATTCTGATACTTTATCCCAAGCTGGGAAGGTGTGCATGTTTTTGACCTCCACCATTTCATTAGTGAGGAATCTCAAATTTTAAGTGATCACGTAGAAACTGAGGGAAGGGAAGGGACAGGACACATGAGGAACTCTGTTAGTAGTTCAAGGGACACAAGCAGCCAATGTCTCTTCCCCTCTACTGTAGCTGTGGGATGACATCACTGATCAACTGCAGGAGTCTATGGTTGGTGAGCTCCTGCCAGTCAGAATACAGTATCAGCAACTTACGATCGGAGTATTCATTTTTGTTATCTTATCCTTCAAGTTGCAGCCAGAGTACAGTCATTAAATTCTTGGCCAAAAGCTGCATTGCAAACTTGCCTTGTCTACACTGGCCTCTTCTCCACTTGCGCCCCCACCCCCATATCCCATTAAAACTTCCCATTTGCTAGCAAGTACAGATGCTAGAGTTGCAGCTATTAGGTGCCTCATCTTACAGGGAAGCTAGCCAGCTTAGTGTCTTGATACTTCCATACTGGCTATGATGGACAATAAAACCTGATCATCTTGGGTTCAGTCTTCACCACAAAACTACTCACTCTTCCTCTCACTTTTGCAGTGCTGAGATTGGTGTGACCTATGACTCCCACAGCCCTTGTGACCTGGATGACTTGACACCTGCCCTTCATCTCTTCTTTTCACTAAATGGTGCTGATTTCAAAATAGCCTTTGCCAGCAAGAGGCTAGTGAAGATGAGCTTTGTGTGGAAAGCAACCCATCTTTCTTCTCACTGTCATATGGCAAACAAGTCAACTGCCTCTTGAGTGCAGTCATATTACGTCTTTTAAACACATCAAGCCTCCATGACCTGACTTACCTTCCCCTCCATGCCCCCCCTCCTTCCCCACACACACCTTGCCGCCCTTTTCCACAGAAATACTGGGCTCCTGCTGACTTCAATGGGTGTGGATGGTGCTGGATGCCTGTTCCAGACTGTATTTCAAGGCAGGTCTAAACAGTTGTGGTTTTGTTAAATCTGTGCCAACTTAGTTAAAAGGATTTGACACCCTAATGTGCACTCATCTAAAAATCTATTTGTTTTGACTTAACAGTAGTAAAACACTAGTGTGTTGAACTGATCTAACCTGTGGTGTTTTGTTTTGTTTTTTTCCCCCCAAGGTGATCTAGTTAAATTGGTGCCAAAACTGATGTAAACAAGCCCCTGGTAGTCCTTCTACCTGTCCTCTCTTAGGGAGGTGAGCTTCCACTGTACTGGCTGGCACTACAGGCCTGAGCCTACAGTAGGGATCAAATAAAGCTTTTTTTTTTAAAAACATCACTTTAAAATAAAGCTTAAGTCTGTATCAGCTATGAACTTGCCAGGCATCTATTAAAACTTCAGTTTCCTTTTAATGCTGTATTTCTAATTCTTTAAGCATTCCTTTCTGCCGCTTCTATTCTTGTATCCCTCTCTGGCTCCTTCCAACCAAACTCAAAGTGCTTTTGTTACAAATGTCAAGTCTTTCACCTCTGGCATAAGAAGTGTCACCTCTGTGACTAATCTATAAGCTGGAGTAAAAGTGACTTGTCTGACATACATGAAGTCTCTGGCAGAGCTAGAAATAGAACCCAAGTGTCCAGATATTTGGACCTATTGGCTAAGCACAGGACTTTGCTCTACATCTTGAAGGGTAGTTGCTTGTGAGGTTGTTAGGCACTAGATCCAATCTAGGCCTGCAGTAACATGACTAGCTAAACAAATCAAACCCTAGCATCAGCAAATACGGTCATTGCCAAGGACATGAAGTAGTCTGTAACCCTCACCCCAAGTAAAGCATTGTAGAACTACCAGCTACATGATCAGAATAGGGGAGTTTGCCTTCCTTGGTCATGCTGGAGGTAGGATATAGAAATAGATGGTATATATTTTTTTTTTTTAATAGTAAATTCCAAGTGTTTCTCCCCCACCCCCTCATTGGAAAGAGGATCAACCTCTACCTACTGGCACTCAAAGTAACATTAGCCACTTTCTGCTAAGCAAGCATTTTTGTGAGAGAGAAGGGTGCTAAAAGAAGGGAAGAGCTTCTCCACATACCCTCCCATCCAACTTCTGCTGTTCCTCTTGCATGCATCTGACTGGAGTAGAAACCACTCCTCCTCTAGTGACTGCTTGCTAAGTGTGCCCGCAACTCTTGTGCAGATTTAAGAGGCAAAACTTTACTTTGAATAGGCTTTCAAGGTCCTGCTGTTCTAGAGCATTGGTCAAGCTCATTCTCATGGTTCAGTCAACTGAAAATCAGTTTCCTGCTGACAAGCGTGACAGTGTGAGTGCTCTCCCTTGTGGCATGAGTGTGAATTCCTCATGTTCCTCTCTCTAGTTTGAGGTCTGCCTGACTGTTGAAACAGTTACTTGTTAATATAACATGCAGTTTCAGCTGTACCAGTAAACATCTTGCTTGTAAGACCTTACAGCAGGGAATAAGAGGGATCTATCCTAGACTAACAGGTCACCTTTGCGTTCACGTGCTCACTGGGGACTGAAAGCATGATCCTCTCTAGTAAATAGCAGTTAAGTGTTCACTAGACTCCTAAAAGATGAGTGGTGGCAGTGGGAGAACAGAAATTGTCAGATTGTACATGGAGGGGATTAAGCCTACCGTTGAAGTGCTTCTGTTGGAAAGAATTTCCATCTGTGGGGCACTAAGAAGTGCAAGTGTCTTAGTTACATGGGAGGCCTTATTTCTGATACCTTAAACCTCTCTGATCTAGTTTAATCACACTTTATAACTCACTGACTACAAATTTTAGCATGTTACAAATAGGTGTAGCATCTGATGTTAGCCTATTAGTAGGTATTACAGGTAAACAACCTAAGCACCTGTTGGACTCTGAACCATTTCTTAAAATGTTATAAATGAAATTTTCAAATAAGTGATGTTTTCTCTAGTTTGAAAAATAGTTCCTGCTGTGTTACTAACAGCAGAGATCAAACTAGCCCAGTCGTCTTCCTGTATTGTTTGCTTTCTGCCTTTTAGTGCAGGCATTTAGCACCAGCTGTTTCTAGGCAGTGCCACTAAGTAGACTAGATATGTGGCAGAGGGCTGGGGTTTTATGATCCGTTCTGCCCGGGTTAGAGGAAGCAGCAGTTTTCATGTTAAATAAGACAGTGTAAAGAATCAGAGCTGCCAGAGATGTTCAGTTAACCTTTTTTTTTTTTTTTTTTTACTGCTTTATAATGAAGGCTTTTTAAAACAAAAAAACTTTAGAAATAGCAGGAATGGAATGTCTGGTCCCTGCTGAAAGTAAGGGTGTGTGGCAGGCAATCTGTGTTAGAGCTATCACCTTGTCGAGCAGGGGAGAGACTTTAGCAAAGACATCATTTCTCCCCGGCATTCGTTAACCTTCGGCATTAAATAGCTAAACAAGGGACAAACTCCTTTTCCTCTCACTTGCTAGAGCTTTTTTGCTTATGTCACATCATTGGTTCCCTATGTGAGACAAGATCTGTTTCTCTGTTTAAATAACAGAATTCTGCCTCTATCTTCAAGAGGCAGGAGAAAAACAACCCAGTTTTCACCTTATCCCCTCACAAAGATAATACTAAATGGAGTGGGTCTTCTAGCACTGGCATTGAAAAGCACTTCGGTTTGTTGTAGTCTTTTTGTGCTTTTTTTTTTTTTTTTTTTTTTTTTAAAGAGGGGCTAGTTAGCTGAAACTTCAACAAAATAAAATGACGATGTCTTTGGGATCTTTAAGTGGCTGCAGTGGAATGCCTAAACTCTGCTCTACATCTTACTGTCTAATTCATTTTTTTTTTTAAAGTAGTTCAGCACCCCTTAGTGCTTTTTACCTTCAGCATACTTTATACAACATTAAGTGCAGAATGAGAATAAGGAATTGAAAAGGTACAAAAATTCAATTGACTTTTCCCCAGTCATCTTGTACAGGGGAAAGGGAACATCTTGCACAGAAGCAGCTGAGAAATTGCTGTTAGAATAAAGGCCCTCAGGTTCCCAGATTATGCTAAAGCTTCCTGCAATCTTCCCTCAAACAAAACCAACTCTGACCATCGGCAGCGAGTGTATCATGGATGGGACAGCCACTGAAACTGCTGAAAGTGGGTAAGTTAGAAATCAAAATGATTAGATTTACCTACTACCCCATACTCTCCAGCTGAAATTCCCTCTTGAAGTATATATGAGAGCAAGCCATTGAGGGGGGAGACAGGTCTGATCTAGCTCCTTCTGATTAGTGGTCTGATTCCCTAGAGTTTCCATTCGCTTCTAGGGCTCCCTTCTGCAATTGCTTAGAAGCTGACTGTAGAAGAAGGGGAGGAAATAAGTCTGCTTGGGAGCCATGTGGTCCTTATCTCAGAGGCAGCAGGGATCAGAGACTGAACAAAGATTGCATCTGTTCTGCAACGAGAGAGAAAAAGAGAAGGTAGTTTGATGGCTGAGCCTGGGCCATGATCCAGGCTCTGGGTACTGGCTCTGCAGCCTCAAACGGTTAATCAGCATTCCACCACCATTGCTGTCAGTGTCCTGCTCTCAGGATCACTCAGCCACCAATGTGAGCTTGTCTCAAAAACGTAATACTTCCATTCTGATTTTCATTGGCCAAGTGTGTTGCTCAGTATCAGCTAGAGGGTAAACTTCTTAAGCAGCCAGGAGAATAACCCTGCTTATAATTGAATTTCTCTCAAGTACTTATCTTCAAAAAGGAGCTAGATTCATGGAAGATAGCCGTTGATGGACCTATTAGCCAGGATGGGCAGGAATGGTGGCCCTAGCCTCTGTTTGCCAAAAGCTGGGATTGGGTGACAAGGCATGGATCACTTGATGATAACATGTCTGTTAATTCCTTTGGGGGCACCTGCCATTGGCCACTGTCAGAAGACAGGATACGGGGGTTGATGGCCATACTGGGTCAGACCAAAGGTCCATTCTTATGTTTTTTTAATGTGCTTCCAGCCTCCTAAGCTTGTCCCCCCACACCCATGTGCAGATCTCATGCATCCATGTTAAAATTGGCTGGCCAGAGCTATAAGGACAGCACCACTTAAGGCTGTCTGGGTCTCTTGTTCTAAAGCATGAGAATGGTCCCTTTCACCGACCTAGGCAATTGCAGACCTGGATTCCAAAATGCAACCCACCCAGTCATCCTCAGCAACCATTAACACCCTCAGCAGCTTGTGAAGTAACTCACTCAGTGCTGGAAATAAGAAAGGTGAGGTTACTAATTTTTCCGTGCATTAAGTTTCAATGGGATGGAGGAGGAGGAGGAATAATTTTCAGAGAGGAGTGACCAGGAGCATTTCTATAATTCAAAAGGAGAAAGGGGGGAAAAAACCTCCCCCTCCCTCTCCCCCTTTTCTAGGTTACCACTAAATGAGGCAGAGCGCCACCCTTACCTGTAAGGGCTCCACCCTAGAAGGCTCATCTTCTTCAGTCATCCAGTCTAGCCCTATGTATTTTCTCCTTCCCCTGGTCTGTCCACACCCTTATTACCTCTACAGCTGTCTTACTAGTGTAACCTCAAAACAAAGTCTTGGGAGACTCTGCTTTCCAGCACCACTCATCCTAGCTCCAAAGCCTCAGCAGGGGCTACTGTCTCTTGATATGTACCTGGTTTGTTCAAGCTCTGACTCACTAAGTCGAGGGCCTCCTCAGATAGAGCCTGTACCTCTTCCTGGAACTTTCTGCACCCTTCTGGTGTCAGCTTCCACAGGCGTGACTTGCGGTTGCCCTCATTGCACACAAAGTGGGAGGTTTTCTCAAAGCTGCTACTGAAGCACAGATTGTGACGAATGGTGTTTTTCCAGCCATCTGGGGCTGTCTGGAAAAAGGGAAAGTGCTGCCTGCAGAGAGAGAAGAGCACATCTGGGTTCAAAAGCAGGGCAAGCCCAGAGCACAGGATTGGCTACACTGGCTATTCTTGTCATGAGGTCAATGTTTCTTGTCACAACCAGAGTGCACCTGATCATTTGTGGAACATACATGGATGTAAGAAGAGAGATTCCTCCCAACCCCCTGTACCCTTAGGTTTGGCTGGACCAGTTGAACAAAGTAATGTTAAGTGGCAACAGGCCAGAACTAAAACTTCAAGTCTGAATACTCTTGATCTTGGGCATTTAAATAAAAATCCATGTAATCTCTAATGGGAACAGAAGGGAAGTGACTTGCCTGGTGTCTCATGGTGAGTCAGTAGTACAGCTGAGAATAGAACCCAGGAGTCCTGACCTCCAGTCCACTGGTCTAGCCATACTTCCTCCCCCAGTAAAAGCTACAACAGTTTTGTACCCATGCCCTTTAAAACTCCCCATATCCCAGCATAGGGGAGTTGGAGGGCTGTGGGTACCGTGTGAATTGGTAGATCTGCTGCACAGTCAGGCTGCCTTCTGCATTGTTACGCAGGGCCAGGGTGATGAGGATGCAGTAATTAAGGGGGGGGCGGGGCCATCCCCCTTTGATTTTGGTGCTCGCCTGCAGGATGTACTTGAGCTTCTTGCTCTGAGACCTGGGGACCTTTGGTTTCCGGAGTGCCAGAACAGCCTTAGATTTGGGAGTCTCCATTTTCTGAGGGAGTGAGATGTCCACCGATGAGGCATCTTCATCCTCTATGAACTAGGAAGAAGAGGGGTGGAAGAGATGGGTTAGGCCTGCATGGAGTCAACCGTGAGTAGACATGACACGTGTGGGAAGATACACATCAGCGGCTTGTATGTAATGAGTTTGGGCCTCAGTCTAGTTCCCAGTGGTGATGTGTCCCCATCACAAATGAGTGCTAACTGACCCATTTCTATCTGTTTCAGCAGAAGAGTCATGGTGATGGTAAATGAGCTCCTTCCCCCATGTCAGGCCTGAGGTACATACTGCTACCTGTGCTATCCCTGTTCTGTGGATAGGAAGGACTCCAGTTTCCAGTCCAGCATCTTGTACCTTCTGCCAGCCATAATTTGGGCTGAATCTATGCATTCACTTCTGCTATTCATAAAACAGGGCATGAGCAAGCTTAGAGCTATCTTGGGAGGCATCAAGCACAGAGACCAAGCGACTCAAAGCTTGTAATGCCCAGCACTGTCCACACAGCTTCCTCTCTGCCACAAACCTTCTCTGCCTCACTGGATGATGACAGCAGATCCTCCTCTGAACAGTTAAGGTTGGAGTAATTCAAGGAAGGGCTTGGAGAAGAAAACCCTGGTGCAGCAGCAGCTACTGAGCATTCTGGGCTACTGGGTCCTGGCATGTCCACACTAGGACAGCTGGCAATGGGGCAAACCAGATTGGGGTTCACCCACATCCACAAATGGGGCTGCACATAAGATTCTGCTGAGAGAGAAGAAGCCAAATCACTCTAGGGACACCATCTGAGGGCCTCTGCAACAGACAGGACTCCTGCCTCCTGGGAACAGGGCTGGGCTAAGGCTAATTAGGATGTAGATCCAAAATCTCAGGACTCTCCTAGCCCTAAGGCTCCATGCTGTCCATCTCACAACAAAATTGATTGGTTTTTTCCCTCCTGTCCTGTGGCCCCTCACACCACCAGGTCTTGGCCCTTGCTCACCCTGCGAGTTTTAACGTCCCTTCCCCTGCCAGCAGCACCGGAGTTGCCTGCACTCCCACTACCCAACAATCACTCTGAGCTACTGGTCTGACAGCATCCAGTGGAGAAAGGAGTACATAATACTCCCCTCAGAGCTGACCTAAGCACCTCTGACCCTTAGAGAAAATCAGACCCAGATGTGCTCTCTGTCACTGGTCCATCTCTCTGTAACAGGATGAACGGATGCCCCTTTACCTACACATCTGCTTATGGCACTATCCCTTTCCCCCAGCGCAATACTCTGCACATGGCTCACCACCAGGCTGTATGGATGGGAGGGTCTCAGACAGTTCCTTGGGGAGTGAATTCCTGCGCACCCGTCGCTCACACTGCCACTTCAGCATGTGATGATTCAGTTTTTCATCTGCAGCTGGTGGGAAATGGAAGTTCAGAGCCAATATGGTGAATTGACAGCCCTGACACCCATCTCCCTCCTCTTCTCCACCTCCTTTCTCTTCTGAGCATCAGAGCTTTGAGACACATCCTCAGTCTAATTTAGGTTGGGAAAAAGGCCTTTTTCTGCATCATGATGGGTCACCTAGTTTGGGCTACATAAGTTTCTCACAACCTTTCCAGGCTACTGTATCCCTTTCAGAAGTTTAATTTGTCTTGCCTACCCCTCCAGCTTTCACCTCACTTAAAAATGTTTTGCTTACAAAATCAGACATGAGAATACAAAAGTGTCACAGTACACTATTGCTGAACAGTTGCTTACTTTCTAATTTTTACCATATAATTGTAAATCAGTTGGAATATACACATTGTACTTAATTTCAGCGTAGAGTATAAACAAGTCATTGTCTGTATGAAATTTTAGTTTGTACTGACTTCACTAGTGCTTAAACCAAAACACCTGGTCAAAAAGGGACCCTCCCCAGCACGGTGAAAATGAGTGAGTGAGGGCGGGGGATAGCAAATGACAGAGCAGAGGGGGAATGGAGAGAGTGAGGTAGGGCCTCGGAGAACGAGTGGGGCAAGGGTGTTCAGTTTTGTGTGATTAGAAAGTTGGGAACTCTATAGCCTGTTGTAAACAAGACATGAGAAGTCATTCTTCTACTTTACTCTGCGCTGGTTAGGCCTCAACGGGAGTATTGTGTCCAGTTCTGGGCACTGCATTTCTAGAAAGATGTGGAGAAATTGCAGAGGGTCCAGAGAAGAGCAACAAGAATGATTAAAGGTCTTGAGAACATGACCTATGAAGGAAGGCTGAAAGAATTGGGTTTATTTAGTTTGGAAAAGAGAAGACTGAGAGGGGACATGATAGCAGTTTTCAGGTATCTAAAAGGGTGTCATCAGGAGGAGGGAGAAAACTTGTTCACCTTAGCCGCTAATGATAGAACAAGAAGCAATGGGCTTAAACTGCAGCAAGGGAGATTTAGGTTGGACATTAGGAAAAAGTTCCTAACTGTCAGGGTAGTTAAACACTGGAATTAATTGCCTAGGGAGGTTGTGGAATCTCCTTCTCTGGAGATATTTAAGAGTAGGTTAGATAAATGTCTATCAGGGATGGTCTAGACAGTATTTGGTCCTGCCATGAGGACAGGGACTGGACTGGACGACCTCTCGAGGTTCCGTCCAGTCCTAGAGTCTATGAATCTATGAAAACTAGGGAAATAGCTAAATGAGTTGATGTACCCCCTGGAAGTTCTCTGCATGTTCCCAGGGGTACCACTGGTTGAGAATCACTGGGCTACACACATCAAAACCCTCATCCTGCAGTTGGACCCTTGCAGAATGGGGACCCGTGTGGGCCTAAGGGTCAGATTCCAGGCCTAGAGCCTAAGATTGTGACTATAAGGTTGTTAGGGAGATGGCAGTTCCAGCATTTCCCTAGTATAATCCAGAGTCCTACAATCCATGTACTAAAGTGTCAGAAGAATTCTTTTAAACTGGCCTATCACTGGAGAGATTTAGAATTAGACTGTTCAAAGCAGCAAATCATAGCAACAATGGTAGAGCTGAACATGAACTAGACAGGACATAATACAAATGTTCTGTTTTTTTCCATTCATAGAGTCAAAGGCCAGAGGGGGCACTGTAATTATCTAGTCTCACTTCCTGCATAATTCAGGCCATTGAACCCCCACCCCACCCCCAAATTATTCCTATTTAAACTATATCTTTTATCAAAACATTTTCTGTGATAGTTTCAGAACATTGAACTAGAATCATGAACAATCACACGTATCCAGTACTGGCATCTGCTCTAGCCCAGTCAGTACTGCTAGTTCTATCACATTGAGCCAGTTTTGCCAGCTCTCTTTAGGATCCCCCCAATATCAGAGTACCTGTCAGTTATTTACAGTTTAATCTCCAGATTCTCTTAAATTTGCACATATTTTGACATTCATAGAAGAGAAAATTCTAATTTAGCAGCATTTAAACTCTTGGATAGCAAGACAAGATATGGTTTTTAATGAATGTCCAGGCTAGATCCAATTTCTATCTCCAGCTATCAGAGAGTCTTCTTTTCACCTGGAAGTTTCACAGTCAAGGACATACACATACATAACCAAACCATCCAGAACCCAAGCCTCTTAGAACTCCTTACCATGAGGAAACTGATCAGTGGTGGTGGTTAGCTTGAGCTTCTCCTCCATATCCCAGTCCTCAAGGCCACTTTTTAAATGCAGACTTTCCCAAAATGTTTTGTTTTGAAAATTCAAATACATTTTCTTATAATCTGCAAAATAACCCACAACTGCTGTATACCCAGAATGTTGGAGGAAGGACACAGAGCAAGCCACAGAGAGTTAACCTGCTAACTTTTAACTCTCCAGTTCTGGTCCATGTGATTTGATCTCACTTTAAAAAAAGAGAGAGAGAGAGCATGAAAGAGATTTGACCAGGTGAATTAAAGACCTCTGTTTCACACTTTTAAATACCCATTAAAGACCTTTCTAGGGACTAGATGATTAGTATCAATGAAGCAAGCAATCTACTTGAGAATAAAAGAGATATCACTAGAAGGGCTATTTTTTGTCTGTCCAGTTAATCTAAATTCTTGATAAGTGCTCAGCTCCTTAGTTAGGTTAGCAGAGCTTTATCCTAACATTTCTGGAAAAATAGGTCTAAAGGAATAGATTTGCAGCTGTTTGTAATATAGGATCATCCATAGGTTTGTGGCCTTTATGATCTGAGAAACTCAAATACTTTTTGGAGGACATATAGGGACTTTGAGGTTAGTTAGCTCAGTAGACACAGAAAAGCTCTGCCTCTCCTCATTTTTGAACAGTTTAATTTCTTCTCTTCTTCTCCCACCTCTTGTTCTTTTTCACTCTTTTTCTCCTCTTCAGTCCCAATTTCTTCTCCTTTCCATTTCCCTCCCAGTCTCTTATTCTTAATCCAGCTCCTTCCCTCCAACAACTTGCTGCTCAGCTTCCCCCTCACCCTTCTCTCCACACCTCCAAGATAAACTCAAGAGACTTCTTGTAACCTCATTTTGCTGCCAGCCCACCAGCAGATGGAGCACAGCTGGGGAATGAAACTGAGCAGGCTCTTGTCAGGTTCACTTTGCTGCTCTGCTCCATGCCTGAGCTAGGCAACAGCTGTGGTACACATCAACGTGTGAAAGATTCTCCTATTGGCCTCACTTTGCTACAAATGTCTTTCTCAATGAGCAGAGCAAGGCATAAGCAGACCAAGCAATTGCTTAGGGTGCCAAGCAGCTCAAGGGGACCCCCCTATTATTAGTATGTGTTGTGTGGGCAGGGGCAAAACTGCTTAGGGGCCCCCAATGGGCAGGACCAGCACTGAATTGAGGAGGGTGAGTGAGGAATAATAATGCTTGATATTTACATACATACCTCTACATCTTCAAAGTTCTGCACAAGAGTTTAGGTTTGGATCCTCAAAAGTATTTAGGTACCTAACTCTAATTGAAATTCTGGAACTTTTGAGAATCTGTGCCTAACATACTAATTTCTGTCAGATCCTGTCGTCACTGAATGGGGTCACTACAGAGTGAGGGGAGTCTTTGTACCCTGTTTATTGTAGGGTTGCTCCTGCGCTTTGCATCCTGTTTGCTGTTGTAAGGTTGCTCTTAGTCCTCCAGGGCAGCACTACAAAAGCAGGAGATGTAAAATTACAGTCTAACTTCACTAGTGCAGAATTACACAGACTCTCATTGGGCACATGGGGACCCTTTCTAGTGTCTCTTTGACATGGAGTTTGGATAATATTTTTTTTAAAATCTCCCTACCTGGTCATGTGATGCGATGGTGCTGTGTGCCGCAAAGGCCAGTGAACAGAGGTGGGAACTGGTTCTGGTGGATACGTTGGAAACGTTGAAATGTTGTTTGCTGGGGGGATCAGCGTAACCAAATTATCAAGTGAGTCCCAGAAAGTAACAACATTAGCACAAAATGTCTTGCTAAAGAAGATGTGGATGTGCGTGTATTGTGTATCTTTTCCAAACTGCCACCGAAAAGTGAAGAATACACTTGTCGCTTCATTTACTCCTTTTGTTGCTTGTAATTGTATCACATACACGTGGCTCCTCACCCAATCTGTGGTGTAAACTATGCAATTCAGATGTTCAGCATGGTTTAACTTAATCCTCCCCACACACTCACACCCACAGTGGCCTCTATGATCAGGACGGGGGAAATTTATCTCACAGATGAAGACCCAACGGGAAAGTCCAGCATGCAGTTAGTTTCCAGGCACACTACACACATTGACAGTGTTGTAAGCAATTGTAACTTTCTCACTTGGGTGTGAAAAAAACACACACACACCCTGAGCACTGCAAATTTCAGTGCTGTAAAGTGCCAGTGTACACAGTGCACCAGCACTGGAAGCTATTCCCCTTGTAGAGGTGATTTTTTTTATAGCTGTGCTGCAGCTACCCAAGCCACGTTAAAGTCGTGGCAGCGCTTTAACGTTGCAAATGAAGACGTGCCCTTAGTTACAGCTACAGTTTGGAGGGAGGCTCACGGCCAGCCCGCAGCTAAGTGATGGAACTAAATTGATTATTTTGGACAATTAAAAAAAAAATTGTGCCCTGGTATTGGGACAATCTCAGATTGAAAGCAAGTATGCAGCCAAACTTTTGTGAAGCACAACAGATACTCCGCTCATGTTCAGGCTTTCCTTTGTGATGGAGGTTTGGGATATGTTTTACAGGTATATACCATTTAAAGCAGGGTCCATAGGTCAAACACTCCTCCGATGTCTGTCGAGGGAACACGTTCCCCACTGGGGAGCATTTGAACCTTTTGAAACAAAATCCTGCAGCATGAGGCAGAAACCAAAGCACACCAACTGAGGAGTTCTTTTAAGGAGAAACTCACATTTTATTGACATTATATTGTCAACTTTGCAGAATAAAGGAAAGAGAAGCTCCTTGCAGAGGATGAAGTCTTTGGGTTATACAAAAATGATCTATTGATGCCCATGGGAGAGCATTTAAACAGAGAAAATGATGGAGAAGAGAAAAAGCCCCCAAAAACCCAATCTACAAACGAAGTCCACTCACATGCACAAAAAGGAGCAGTGAAAGGCCTCCTGGCTCCTCCAGGACCCCATTATAAGAGCAGGAGATGTAACATTACAATTTAGCTTCCTATATGGTAGCCCATCACTATATCTGAGCATCATACAGACAAAAGGCACCAACATAAACTGGGACATGTAAATTAATAACAAGCCTTGAAGGCACTGGAGAGAACAGGCAGCTCTACGCCCCCAGAAGTAAACTCAGAAGATCCACTCCATCCTGGATCCTGAACCAACAGGAGCTTTAGCTTCTAGCACAACCACCTACCCCCCTTATCGCACTCAATGTGAGACTGTGGCAAGAATCCTTGTAGAATGGGAAATGCAAGAAATGGATGAGACATCCATCACCACCAATCTCCTTGTCAGTGTTTTACCCCCTGACTGCACATGGCAGTCTATGTTCTGGGAAACTAAATGGATTCTGAGTTCTGAGACCAAGTGCACACCAGAATCCAAGCCAGTTCGCTGCAGCTACACTGGCATCTGGCAGGGAGAGGACCCCCTTAATCTGCTAGGAATAAAGTAGAGGAGATCTTGAACATGAGGGGAAGGTGAAGAGAAAGTAGATACAGCCCATGGCATCTATATTTCATTGTTCTTCTTCGAGTGATTGCTCATATCCATTCCAGTTAC